>NW_028256918.1:0-117620 GCF_035046125.1 Drosophila serrata | reverse complement strand
ATCTTTATATAAATATATGTATGTAAATATTAATATAATAAAATACAAATAAAAAAAACAGCAACAAAAAAATTGTGTTTTTTTCAAGGCCTTTAAAAATTAAAAATTCACCCCAAAACCAAGAAAATAGATTCTTATATCTCGGGCCAGTTTTCTTAATTCAAGATAACTTGCCCTTAAATTTAGAAAAAAAGTCGCATTTTAGTGGTCAAAAAACCCTAAAACTAAGAAAAATCTTTCTAAATTTAAGAAAAATGTACCTTTTATTACAGAAAATTTTTCACATACTTAGGGTAAGTCGCCCTAAAAACAAAGACATTTTTTCTACATTTAAGAAAAATCGCCTTAAATTTGAGGAAGTTTCTTTCCCGATTCTAGGGCAAATTTTTCTTAAATTTAGGGCGACTCGCCTTTGGAGCCATTTTTAGGGCGAATTTCTAAATCTACGGGCGAAAAGTGTACTTTTTAGGGCGATTTCGGGTTAACATTTTTATGAGTGTAGAGTGTGGAAGAGAATAAGAATATGAAGAGGTTGTATTGTAGCTAATGGATGAGTACGTAGACTGGACAATAATACATAAGTAAGAATACATAAGTTCGCAATGTTAGGCTCGTTAGAAGCGGACTCAGTATTGAGATCTAGACAAGAAGAAAAAGATCCCCGTTTTAAATTAACAAAAGCGTAAAATTGCTTAGGATTAGCCTGGAACTCATTCTTGCAGGGTATTATTGTCGTCCGATCCGGCCCATTCCGACATATATACGAGTGAGAGTATATAGAAGACTAACTACTACAGATAGCTTTAAAACTGAGACTAGTTTCCGAAGAAACAGACAGACGGACAGAAGGACCGAAGGACATGGTTAGATGCAACTGCGTTGCAAACTTCTGACTGAAATTAAAATACCCTGCAAGGGTATAAAAATTATTAGCGAACATGTTAACCGAATAATGCTATGAGGCCTTAGCCTTTTTAATAGAAAATGGGCTAACAAACAGCAATACATTAACATAAAGACCATATGTAAGCAAAATGGTTACGATAACTGTCGACCGTATGCTGATATTTCTGATATACAATAAATATTCAAACGAAAGGAAATTTCTTATTTTAAAACAAAAGCTGAAGTATCTCTTGAAAAATCATTAAATAATATTGAGCGAATTTTGATATTCAGGACGAAGTTAAACTAATTGTCCGGTATGTGTTCGATAGGTCAACAGACAAAGCGATTTCGCGAAAATAACTAACAGCGCGTCGCTATCACCACGAGAAAGAGTGAGAAGAACCGACGGAAAAGAGCCGAAAGAAGGAGGAGCCGCTGCGCCGGCGCCTGCACCGCAGCCACGGCAGAATAGACGGCCAAACCGAGCTCCCATTCAGAAGAGCCTGGGAAGAGGCGAGCTTTTCCTGATCTAGGTTCGAGGCGTTACTGGGTGAGTTGTTTGAAGTCCGTATTGTTCCGACAGCTGAAGTGTGGCAGGGAGTTGGCAAGGACAAGTAAAGGAAAGACAAATTTTCATGTCAGTATTGAAATGCAATTTTTAAACAATTAACTTATTTTTGTATTTGTTATTAGATTTCTGGTAGTGGTGTTGTTGCTGGCGGGTAAGCATGGAACAAGTAAGAACATTTTTCAAAGAACAACCCTGCAAAACCATTCATCAGTTATTCAACAGTCAAGGCGGTACCAATTACTGATGAATTTAACATGAACATGTCCTAGACTGTCATCAGCAACAATTCATCAACATTCACCAATGATTCAGTAACTATTCATAGATGATTAATCAACAATTTATCGATGATTTATCTACAACTAAGCAAAGATTCATCAACATTTTAGGTCGAAAAACATTTTTTTGGCCTTATTTTGCAAATTGAATACCTGAATTTCAAAAATTATAATTCGCTGTTAATTGTATAATTTAGTTCGTAATTTTCATTTTAAACTTTGAGTTTTTTGTTATACAAAACACTTAATTCCACTGCTTTCCATATAATTTCACGGTTAGCTCTATAATTCTTTTGTTTTTAAAATAGTTTCGCTAATTTCCAAAAACTCACGCGATAAGAGGAATTGCCAGATAAAATACATATGGGTAATTATCTGATGTCGAATGCGACATTCATGCGCATTCAAATTAAAAAAAAACACATGTGCCTTTTATGTGACTTTATTTTAATTTTACAAAATTTAAAACTTATAGCTCTTGGTTAGCACTATACTTAGTGCCATGGTTCGTTTTCAAGATATTCACTAAAATGTACTGCATTCGCGCAAAAACATATGTCACGTTTTCAAAAATCCAGTTCAAGCTCTAATTTCAGCGAAGCGTGATGAAAAATTTTAATGCAATTAATTAAAAATAAATAAGCACTTAATTATCTAAACAACGTATTTTGTTTGACTTTAAAATATTGAGTAGTTATTTTTTAAATTCAATTTTAGTCTTAGTCGCATGCGACACGGCACGCCGAAGTTTATATACCCTTGCAGATAGAACTTCGATGACTAGGAATCCATACAATATAAAATATATATATTAATGTTAAAAAACAATGAAGTAATATCTGCTTTTATTTCATTCACCTATACATATTATATTTTCAGTTTTACATTGACAGATTTGCATTTTTGCTCCACATCTAACGATCGTTTGCATGGCAACATAGGTGCTATAGTCGTCCGATTTTAATAAAATTTGACACAAAATTTAAGACTGATATAAAATGGCTATATTTCAAATTTGATGAACATCTGTTGAAAACTGAAAGTGTTATACTTTTTAATTGCATTAATTTCTCGATCGTTCCTATGGGAGCTATATGATATAGTCGTCCAATTTTAATAAAATTGTACACCAAATTGTAGAATAAAATGAAATATCTCAAATTTGATCAAATTCTGTTGAAAACTGAAAATGCTATAATTTTTGGATCCGATCATTTCTATGGCAGCTATATGATATAGTCGTCCGATCCGGCCCGTTCCAACATATATACGAGTGAGAGTATATAGAAGACTAACTGCAAAGTTTCATTCAGATATCTTCAAAACTGAGAGACTAGTTTGCGTAGAAACGGACAAACGGACAGACGGACATGGCTAGATCGACTCGGCTGTTGATCCTGATCAAGAATATATACACTTTATATAGTCGGAGGTGCCTCCTTCACTGCGTTGCAAACTTCTGACTGAAATTATAATACCCTGCGAGGGTATAAAAATGTACGAATATCGGTAATCGCATGCCCTTTTGCATTTTATATTCACTCTTTGCATTCTCTGTGTTATATTAGACAGCAAAAGCCAAAGCAAAATGCTTTTGTTTACAACATTGGCATGCCTTATTCTATGACTTTATTTTATAAAAATAACATAAACTGGGTTAACGCGTGTTTGCCATTGATTATTTCGAAATTTATTTTAGATAATGAAAAATTCGTTTAATCTGGATCAATCTGACCATGTTTTTTTTCGTAAAGGAGTATGCATGCCTGCTGGACAATCTTATGTAGCACTTAGTCTTGTAAGAACCTTAGACGGTATTCAAATTAAAGAACTTGATTGCTCAAAGTTAACAGGAAAAACCCCATGCAACAAAGAGGACTTAAATGAAATAATGAGATTACGAAATAGTTCGTAAGATATTTCCTAATTACATGTCCACAAAAATTGATTATTGATACATCAAACTAACATCTAGAAAATTAAAAAAACACGCGTTTATAGGTACTCAAACTAAAAAATATAAAATAAATAATAGTTAAAAAAAACACGCTAAATTAGGGAACTAAAAAGATGAAATAATTTATAATTGCAAACAAAATTATTAACTTCAGAGCAATAGTATATAAATATAAAAAAGATCACTAAATTCAGAGTTAAAAGCGTGGGGTTTAGAATTTTTCTATATTTTCATAATTCTCCCCTTACAGATAGTTGCCCTTAGAATAATTGTAACATTGATTATAGATGCACCCCACGCTTTTAACTCTGAATTTAGTGATCTGGTTTATAATTAAATACTATTGCTCTGAATTTTGTTGAAAACTTAAAATATTATAATTTGTTTTTGTCGGCCGATCCGGACCGTTGCGACATATATTCAAGTGAGAGTATATAGAAGACTAACTACAAAGTTTCATTTAGATAGTTTTAAAACTGAGAGACTGGTTTCGTAGAAAGGGACAGACGGACAGGCTAGACCGACTCGGTTGTGGATGCTGATCAATAATTAATATACTTTATATGGTCGGAGGTGCGTCCTTCACTGAGTTGAAAAGTTCTGACTGAAATTATAAAACCCTGCAAGGGTGTAAGAAGTAACGCGAATGTTTGCGCTTGGTGTGCAGCCTTTTAGTGTGATAAATGATGTTGGGTTTCGCGACTTAATTCACATTTTGGATACCCGCCACAAAATTACTTACATCCTTTGGAGTTGGAGCTGTTTAACACATTAGCATCGACGTCCATGGCTACTCAACAAATCCAACACCACCACAAACTGCAAGCTTATTTACCTTTGTGAAAGTCAAGCTACCCTGCAATACCATTCATCAGTAATTAATCAATGATTCATGAACGGTCAAGGCGGTGTTGTTGATGATTCATCAAAAACAATTCATCAACAATTAATCAATGATTCATCAACAAATTCATCAACAATTCTTTTCTATATCATATAAAAAACTGAAAGACTGAAAGATTGGGAAACAAAATATAGACTGAAACGGAAGTTGCTATTAGATGGATCAGTCCATATTTTAATTTAGACAAAGCATGAGGCATGAGGTTAAAAGAACCACAACCATTTACTACGAACGAATTGGATACCCTATCGGACTTTTTAAAATTACTTATTTCCTTCGAAACGGTTACTAGACAAGTATCTTCTAATACATCAGTATTAACAATATCTTTTTCATTCCAATAGCTTTTAGTCCTTTGCACACCTTAGAGTTCATAAAGTCGACCCTTAAGTCTAGTAGGGTCTAGCAGCCTACATACTTTTAATGGACTTTATAACGAGCATGTACAGTATACCTTTTGAATGATCATCACCTGAACCCTTTAATAAATTTGATTGCTTAGAAAATTCCGATATTGATAAAATAGCGGAAGGGTCATATTTTCCTATTATTCCCCGATTGTCGGATGTATTAAGCTTCGATTGAAAGATTGACAAACTTTCAATTTTTTAAGGAGATACGTCCAGCCATGTCTGTTTCAAATGCACTCAGATAGGAAAAAGGTTTCTGTATTAAATTTCAGCACTTTAAGTATGATGAAACATTTTATGACAGGACTTATAGTCACCTCAATAATGTAGAATATTTCAATGTTTAGTCCGCTTTGACTTGCCATTACTCAAGTCCCTCTTAGTTGTCATGCGAAAATTTTAATATGGAATCATTAACAACACAATAAATATTCATAGTTGAAGACCTCTCACATATGTATTTCATTGAAATGCTGAAAATATACTAGAAGAAGAAGAATATTTTGTTTCCGATTTTGCTCAAATATAACGATATATTAGACAAGAATCAAAAGAAAACTAGACTTCAATATTATTAATTTATAACTTTTTATATAAGTTTTACCCCGTTTGATACAGGGAGGCCAATAAATCTTCCAAGCCATGACACACTGAGTGCTTGTGGAAATGAAAACAGAATTAAGCCTATCAAGGCACTGGCCACTTTATCGACACATCCTGAATAATGGCAAAACAGAGACGGATATATTTAACTTACTTTTCAAATGTAATTTATCAAACCACAGAGAAATGCAACAATACATTGTAGTTTTTATGAGGTAACTCACGTTCAAATCAAAAATTAATATCTTGGTTAATTCTACTACGCAGAATCGTATCTTTCGTCCAAAATCCATATTTGTAGTGTCGCTTTTAGATAACATTTCGGTCAAGTCCCCGAGAATGTCGACTTTATCAGCTGACAAGTGTTACGGCACTTTTGCCTTACATGGTTGAGAGGATCCCGTAATACTTTTCTTCAAAAATCGAAATTTTGGTGTTTTACGATAAAACAACGATACTCTCAATATTTTCCTTTTACCACTAGTTCTGTTTATCTTACCGCAGACTTTGCAATTAGCACTCTTGCCGCTCATGCCCCAGTCTGCACCCAATCATATACATAAATGTAAACTTGCAGTTCTTAGACAAAGATTGTAAGATATAATTACCCGTTGCTTTTTTCAAAATTTTTGAATCTTTCAACTACAGATACGGATTTGGAATTAACATTATTACCATTGTTCGGAGCAGACCGCTAGCGCCTAATTGTGCGCGCATGGGTGTATGCACCTGCTGCGCTCTTAGCTTCTCTCTTTTCTTATCTATTTCTCTCTCTCTTCTTCTGTCGCCTTATCTTAAGCTAAGCTACATTGTAAGCATTTTGATATATATATTGAAACTAAGTATTCGATCGGTAGTTGCAGATCCGACCAGAGAGAAAACGAAAATAAAATACAGCATATAATCGACCTATTCGTGCGTTCGTAGTTATTGCTCAAGGGTGGCAAATTTGTTGTCTTCCCCATAAACATTTTGGTGACCCCGACGTGATTCTTTGGTTCGGAGCCTGCAACCCGGTGTTCGTTGTTTAATATCGTTTAAACTAATCGCTTTGCTTCGCTGTCGCTTACTGGCATTCGGTCATAAGCACACAAGCAAACTCACATACACACATACCTTGTACATAACAAGCTGAGTGCATAAAGCCGGCCGCTGATTTTCGGTTAAATCGCGCTGATAAACAATAGCTGTGTTGTGCCAAATATTGTATAGAAACGGGGCTCACGCTTAAGCGTCGTAAATAGCGCCTATTGAACATTTATATACCTATGCATATATAGCATAGACGTGCGTGTGCCAAAACTCCGCTGTTTCGAGGCAGACAATTACAATAACAACATTGTCGAGGTTCCGTTGCATCTCGGTGACGCTGATTAACCTCTAATTTGCGCGGTGAAAACTAAACGGGTTCTTATATACCGAAGCGGTCGGACATTTTCCCTTCATTAATTCTTTTCGCGTGAGAAAATAAAGATGTCTAACACGGAAAATTCGGTTCAGCTTCAAAATGAGCCGCCAAGTGACGTGGACTTCTACTGAGCCAAGGCCTAATCCCTTTTGCGGCAATTGAGCTCGATGAATTCTTACATAAATCCGGAGACTGTAGATCAGTTTGATGAAGCTGATTTAATGGCGCGACTGGAGTGGATTAATTCATTAAATTTGGCCTTTGATTCCGCACAGACTTCGCTGGAAAAATTGGACTTTTCGGAGATAGCAAGCGACCATCGGATTGAATTCTCCACGGCGTTCATGGATGTGAAGGCGAAGATAAATCGAGGCTTAGCGGCGCTTCGCAAATCTAAATTGCCGGCTGCAACCGCTGCAAATTCAACATCCATCGACATTATTAATCATCCGGATCTTTCTTTCCGATCTAGGAAGCCTCGATTACCAATTTTAGAGATAGTTCGGTTCCATGGATCCTATTCCGATTGGCCGGATTTTATTGCGACGTTCAGCACGGTCATCGGAAATGATGAAGAGCTAAGTGATATTAAAAATTACAATATCTAAGGTCAAGTTTAGGCGGTGTGGCTCTAGAGACCATACGTTCGCCAATTATAGAAAGGCTTTGGATTTACTTACAAATCGATTCGATAATAAAGTTCTACATTTTCAGGCACACGTACAGGCAATATTTGGGTTAAAAGGTGTCGAGAAGGGATCAGCCAAGGGTCTTCGGTCTTCGGTTAAGCGATTGCATGAATTCGCATCTGCGAGCAATCCGTACCCTGGCCACTACGCAACAAATCTTGGACGGATTGCTGATTCACATAGTCGCACGGAAGCTCGATCAGAGGACGCGGGAAAAATGGGAAGAGGATTTGTCCATCAACAACCTAGCTACGTGGGATTCTATGGAGTCGTTCTTGCAAAGGAGGTGTAGGATTATGGAAAATTCGGATCAAGCCTTGGTAACGCAAATACCAAGCCGACAGGTGGGAAAAGCCCTGCATGGGTATAGCTTCATTGCTTCAGTTGGTAGCTCAAATCTTCCCCTATGTACGTTTTGTGATGCGAGCGATCATTATTTGCCAAAATGCTCTCGATTTCTAAATTTGAGGCCGAATCTTCGATTTAGAGAAGCAAAGAAGTTGCACCTGTGCCTCAACTGTTTGCGCAAGGGGTATAGGTTGCAGCACTGCAAGTCAACGCACTGCAGATACTGTCATATGAAGCACCACTCATTGTTGCATTTTAATCAGGACCCATATGTACCATCCACCGCCTCATCTCTATCATCCGATCCATTTCCCAACTCTCAGCCATCAACATCATTTTCATCAGCATTGGCATCATCACATTCATCATCGCATTCATCATCCCAACCTAATCACCGTTCATCGAACCCTCCACCAAGCCCCACAGATATTGTGCCTGTTGATTACGTGTTGCTTCCAACCGCTATTATCTATGTGAGGAATAAGGCTGGAGAATTTATGCCTTGCCGAGCAATCTTAGACTCGGCGTCTCAGATAAATTTCATAACGTCTCGTCTAGCGAATCAACTTAATTTGAATTGTCGAAAGTCGCATACCCTTGTCGCTGGGATTGGGGAATCCTCTTTGAATTGTGATAAGGCAGTCGACATTCTAGCGCAATCCCGGGATGCAAGCTATCGTGCCTTATTCTCCGCGGTTGTGACAGATAGTATCACTGAGTATCAGCCCCATTTCGATATAAAAGCAGTATCATGGAAAATTCCGGAAAATATTTCGCTTGCTGATCCCCACTTCAATCGATCAGATCGAATAGATCTCATAATTGGTGCTGGACTCTTCTTTGAAATAATGGCTACAAGACAAATTCATTTGGGTAGCGCGTTGCCAACCCTTCAGAACACCAAACTTGGTTGGATGGTGTCTGGAGGGCTGCCGAGTGCGTCAACTCCTCAGTCTGTCTCAGCTGCCGTCGTCAAGGAGCCTACGAATCATTTTGATGGTGGCATACTTGCTGCCGTAGGAAGGCCAGCTGCCTTCTTGACCCCATTTCGGAAAAGTTGTTGGCCAATTGGAGGCCACAAAATCGTAAATGCGTATGAAGCCGTTCTGCCCCACGATGCCGATATGGTTGAAACAGTACCTCTTCCAACGGGGGGAGTATGTTCGGAGCAGACCGCCTAATTGTGCGCGCATGGGTGTATGGCTGCACCTGCTGCGCTCTTAGCTTCTCTCTTTTCTTATCTATTTCTCTTTCTCTTCTTCTGTCGCCTTATCTTAAGCTAAGCTACATTGTAAGCGTTTTGATATATATATTGAAACTAAGCATTCGATCGGTAGTTGCAGCTCCTTATTGCTCAAGGGTGGCAAATTTGTTGTATTCCCCATAAACAACCATTTTAATTCTTTCGTTTGCGATCGCCCTATTAAAATACATATGGGACTACGCGCCAACAACTATTCTTCTGAAAAAGTATAATTTTTAATACATTCTTATATATAGTATAAAAGTTAAAAATTATGAATTATTTTTTAACAAAAAACAAGAAAGGAAGCTAACTTTGGCACGCCGAAGTTTATATACCGTTGCATATAGAGCTTGAATGACTAGGAATCCATACAATATAAATTATATATATTTATGTTTAAAAACCTGCTTCATTTCATTCACCTATACATATTATCTTAACAGTTTCACAGATTTGTTCTTTTCCTCTACATCTAACGATAGTTTGTATGGCACCTATATGATATAATCGGCCTGATTTCATTAAAGTTATCTCAAAGTTATCATTAAATCTGTTGAAAACTGAAAATGTTATAATTTTTAATTGTACTAATTTCTCGACCGTTCCTATGGGAGATATAGGATATAGTAGTCCGATTTGCATAAAATTGTACACAATATTGTAGAGTAATATGAAATGTCTACATCTCAAATTTGATCAAATGCTGTTAAAAACTGAAAAAGTTATAATTTTTAATTGTATTTATTTCTAGATCGTTCCTATGGGAGATATATGATATAGTAGTCCGATTTTATAAAATTTTACACAAAAATGTAAAGTAAAAAAATGGCTATATCTCAAATTAGATGACATTCTGTTGAAAACTGAAAATGCTATAATTTTTTTTGGAAACATTTTCCGATCATTTCTATGGCAGCTATAATATAGTCTTCTGATCCGGCCGGTTCCAACATATATACTAGTGAGAGTATATAGAAGACTAACAACACAGTTTCATTCAAATAGCTTGAAAACTGAGAGACTAGTTTGCGTAGAAACGGACAGACCGGCAGTCGAACATGGCTAGATCGACTCGGCTGTTGATCCTGATCAAGAATATATTTAGTCGAAGGTGCCTCCTTCAGTGCGTTGCAAACTTCTGACTGAAATTATAATACCCTGCAAGGGTATAAAAAAGGTTAAGAAGCTTAAGAATCGTTTATATAGGCTACGCGTTGCTCCATCGCTGTCACCGTCTCTGCTGCCGTCGTTGCTTCCGC
Organism: Drosophila serrata; assembly: GCF_035046125.1. NCBI lineage: Eukaryota > Metazoa > Arthropoda > Insecta > Diptera > Drosophilidae > Drosophila > Drosophila serrata. The sequence goes on along the minus strand of NW_028256918.1, from coordinate 107,059 downwards.
TGACGTTCTTTGTTCTTCCGCTGACGTTTTTGTGACATATTCACATATTCAGCTAGCGACCCCATCTCAATTAACACAAGCAATTCTTGAAACCATTAAGGCGCGGTTCGTAAGGGACAGTCTCACTGTCGATTAATGTGTACAAACAATATCCCAAGCTGGCGATCTCGCTTTCAAATTCATGTAAACAAATTGCAATAGAATTACGTCTTTTAACTTCAGAATTCAGTCTTAAGCTGATATCAATCAAATAAAGAAAACAAAACCAACCCCTTGTTAAATTTATTCTCAGCGTTTTTCTTAGCCAACTGACGGAACATTAATTGGGCTCACTTTTAATTTTTGCGGGTTTTCCTCATTGTAGCGTTATTATTAGTTGTTATATTAACAACCTATTTTGAATTGATGTTGTGTTGGCAGAACAATGTTAAGAAAATAAGTTTTACTTCGTACCTTATATATTGCATTTAGTGACCCATATCCCAAATCAGTGACCTCACTAATGAGCTCTAAAGAGCGATCAAGAGCATATTTGAATTATTGAATTTTGGGATGTGTTGTCAATCGTTAACAAGAAAGGAAGCAAACTTTGACACGACGAAATTTATATACCTCTGCAGAAAGAACTTCGATCACTAGGAATTAATACAATAAAATTTTAAAAACAATTAAATAACGCCTGCTTTCATATCAATCACCTATACATATTGCATTTGCATTTTCCTCTATATCCAACGATCGTTTTTATGGCAGCTATATGATATAATCGTCCGATTTTCATAAAATTAAAATTGAAGAATAATTTAAAATGGCTATATCTTAAATTTGATTAAAATCATTCAAACACTAAAAAAGCTATAGTTTTTTTTTTGTCTGATCCGTCCCGTTTTGTCATATATACGAGTGATAGTATATAGAAGACTAATTGCAAAGTTTCATTCAGATGGTTTAAAAACTGAGAGACTAGCTTCCGTGGAAACGGTCAGACGGAAAGACAGACAGACGGACATGGCTAGATCGACTCTGATCAACAATATGATCAACAATATATGTATTTACTTTATATGGTCGGAGGTGACACCTTCACTGCGTTGCAAACTTTTGCCTAAAATTATAATACCCTGTAAGGGCATAAAAACCTGGTATTAGGTCAAGATTTAAAAGACTCAAGGACAACTGAACACAATTTGTTATAATTGATTTGTGTAACATTTGCAAACAATGTGAAGAGTCCGTGAATGGGGAGTGATTCGACTTTTAAATACCTAATACTTCTAATTTTTCGAAAAGTTCTTAATGCAGTTGACATCTACAATTCATACATATGCATATATAATGATACAATACGCTTGGTATTTTCCATGTTATTTGCTATAGAACATATACATACATACATACACATACAGTACACCCTGGTGGATTGGATTGGAAATGTATCATGTTGCTTGAAAATTTAAAAAGATGTTTAATTCCCCGTACTCATCACTTCATGACACCAGCGGCCTCGTCCAGGGACGTTAGAATCATGTTTGCTTACATCTCGAGATCTGGTGTCGTTGCGTAGAGCTCGTAGCTCAAAGCTTCGACGCTCAACAATAACAGAATGACAACAAAATCAGCTGAGCTATCTTCCCAGCGATGGATATAAAAGTGAGCGTTGATTTACGCCGGCCAGTCAATACATAGAAGCCAACACCATGCTTAGAACTATTTCAATTCTGGCTCTGCTAGTTTTTAGTATAGCCACTATGGCAGACGCGAAGCCGATTTTCATCAAAGTTTTTGCACCCAATAGTGGTATGCCAGCCGTGGTTGATATTCTTTTCCGCAAAACTAACCTTCCACTGCCTTTCTCAGGCTACTCCACTGGCAGTACACCGACGGTCTCACCGATCAACACCCAGCTGATTTCCAGTCTCATCTCCACCAAGATTCAGCTGTTAAACAGCGTGCTGCAGGCTAAGTCCTCGGGCGGTGGCTTTGGGTTCGGTTTCAGTAAGTTCGTCGCCTTCTCCAGCACCACAAGCACGACGGAGAGACCGGTAACACACTCCACCACTGAGGTAAACACAGACTATTATCCGGATGAAAGCTCCACAAGTTCTACTCAAACCATCTACTCGACAACCATAGAAAGTGCTGTCGAAACGCCGAAGCCCACAGTACATCCCGAACCGCCATTCTTAACAAGCACGACGCCTGTGATCCCGGTCGAGAGCACCACAGGGATTCCGGAGATCCCCAGTACGACAAGAGCAACCGCTGGTTATACCTATCAGACTCCCTTGTCCAGCACTGCAACTAACTCACTGAATTCATTTTACCTGCCCGCCTCTCTTGCCTCAGCTTAAGCATCCAAAAACATCTTGTACAACTTAGCAACTGCTATTAAAAAACTTAAAGCTAACATTTTAAATCTAACTATATTAGCTTTATGGAGTTGCGTTTTTGAGGGTTTTTGGCTGCCTTTCAATTCGCACCAGCGTTTTCGTCGCGGAAGTGTTTCAAAGCTAGTCGCACATTGCTAATAGCGATAATGGCCAGCTCTGTAGGCTGCTGTCCGTCTAGTGGATTTCCTACTCGATGCGAGACGATTAGCATAACAACCGGTTTCTTTCTTTAAGAATGAGGTGGGTCACTAAATAAATATTAACTCTTCCAGTATCTGCTTATACAGATCAATAGGCAAAATCCATGTCTTTCAAGCAAGCTACAAATAACTCACTGTTTCAAGGTTACCCACCGGCATAACCACTCCCGGTCGAATTAAAAAAAGAATACACAAAATATAGAAGTGTGTTCTTTTGTGTCGATTTCCCTTTTCTTTATGTCTTTTATGTAGACAACAGACTATTCAATACGAAAATAAAATTAGTCTAAATGGCCCGTGTAGCGATGGACGCCTTAGTGTGTTGGGTCAGGAGACTACTACAGCTCTATGAAACAAGACTTTTGAGTAATTGATTTGACATTGCAAATTATTATATTAAATGAGAAAGCTATTGGAGCGAAAAAACAAAACAGATCAGCTCTTATATTTCAGCTCCGTTGAAAAGAAAATCAACAAGAAATTAGCTAACTTTGAAGCTAACTTCGAAGTTTGTATACCCTTGCATATTGCAATTCGATCATTAATAAAAATTACAATATAATTTATATAAATATTTGTGTTAAAAAGCATCGAAGTAATGCAGATTTTCATTTACGATGGTTACGTTAGTTCCTATGGCAGCAGATATAGGATATACATTGTAATCCGAATTTCATAAAATAAAAAACGAAATTCTACAATAATACAAATTGCCTACACCTCAAATTGGATGAACATATATTGAAAACTGAAAAAGTTGTATATATTTTTATACTCTTGCAGGGTATTTTAATTTTAGTCAGAAGTTTGCAACGCAGTGAAGGAGGCACCTCCGACCATATAACGTATATAAATTGTGGATCAGGATCAACAGCCGAGTCGATCTAGCCATGTCCGTCTGTTCTTCTGTCCGTCTGTCCGTTTCTACGCAAACTAGTCTCTCAGTTTTGAAGTTATCTGAATAAAATTTTGGAGTTAGCCTTCTATATACTCTCACTCGTATATATGTCGGAACGGGCCGGATCGGACGACTATATCATATAGCTGCCATAGGAATGATCGGAAAATTTATACAAAAAAATTATAACATTTTCAGTTTTCAACAGAATTTAATCAAATTTGAGATATAGTCATTTTATTATACTCTTCAATTTTGTGTAAAATTTTATGAAAATCGGACTACTATATCATACAGCTGCCATCGGAACGATTGAGAAATTAGTACAATTTAAGAATATAACTTTTCCAGTTTCAACAGATTTTCAAATTTGAGATATAGCCCTTTAATAATATTCTAGATTTTCAATTTTAATTTTATTAAAATCGGATGACTATATCATATAGCTCCCGTACAAACGATCGTTAGATAAAGAGGAAAATGCAAAACTGTGAATGTAAAACTGTAAATAGTATAAGTATAGGTGAATAAAATGAAGGCAGGCATTACTTTATTGCTTTTTGATATATATAATTTATATTTTATTAATTCACAGTGATCGAAGTTCTATCTGCCGAAGTTAGCTTCCGTTCTTGTTATAAATCAAAACTGGTTTGTTTTTTCTCATTTTTGTGTTTTGTATGAAATCTTCGTTCAAGAGTTCTGGATCCACTTTTATTAATAGATAATTTTAAATGTAAGATTTAAGACTTAGTATCTGTTCGGAGCAGACCGCTAGCGCCTAATCATGCGCGCATGGGTGTATGGCTGCACCTGCTGCGCTCTTAGCTCTTCTCTTTGTTTATCTATTTCTCTCTCTCTTCTTCTTCTGTCGCCTTATCTATGCTAAGCTACATTTTAAGATTATATATATTGAAGCTAAGATTCGATCGGTAGTTGCAGCTCCGACCAGAGAAGTGAACGAAAATATACACAGCATTTAATTAGCTCAAAGAAGCTGGGGTCGGAAAAATTTTTTTTTTGAAATTTGAAAGCTGGAATCGTTTGCCCATCGTTTGCCCATGTTTGCCCACCTTTTACTTTTTTTTGCCCACGTCCAGTTTTGAAAATATTCGACTTTGAAAATTTTCATCATTTTTCGAAAAACCAAAAGTTGACTTTTTTCAAAATTTTTTTTTGGAAATCGCAATAACATTGTTTGCCCACGTTTGCCCACCCTTTAGAATTTTGAAAAAACTTCAAGTTTAGAAAATTTTCAAAATTGTACTGGGAAATTTTGAATTTTAAAATTTTGAAAACTGGAATCGTTTGCCCATTCGTTGCCTATGTTTGCCCACCCTTTACTTTTTTTTTGACCACGTCCAGTTTTGAAAATATTCAACTTTGAAAATTTTTCAAAATTATAACGTTTGCCCACCCTCTAAAACTAAATATTTTTAACAAAAAACGTTTGCCCACCTCTTAAAACTAAATAAAATCGTTTGCCCACCCTTTAAAATTGAAAAATTTCGTTTGCCCACCCTCTAAACCTCAATTTTTTTAACAAAAAACGTTTGCCCATGTTTTAAAATTAAATATTATCGTTTGCCCACCCTCTAAACCTAAATTTTTTTAACAAAAAACGTTTGCCCTTGTCTTAAAATTAAATATTATCGTTTGCCCACGTAGCAATTTGAACCAATTCCAAACCAGATTTTATAATAATTTTGTAATATTTGTTTTTTTTTTCGTAAAAAGTACTTTCTGCAACCGATATTACGGATTTAACAATTGTAAACATAACACATTAAGTGATATTATTTAATATTCAGAGTTGGGCAAACGTTTTTTAATATAAATACTTAAAATTAAGGGGTGGGCAAACGATAATATTTAATTTTAAGACATGGGCAAACGATTTTTGTTAAAAAAATTTAGGTTTAGAGGGTGGGCAAACGATAAATTTTATTTTAAGACATGGGTAAACGTTTTTTGTTAAAAAAATTGAGGTTTAGAGGGTGGGCAAACGAAATTTTTTAATTTTAAAGGGTGGGCAAACGATTTTTTTCAGTTTTAAGAGGTGGGCAATCGTTTTTTGTTAAAAATATTTAATTTTAGGGGGTGGGCAAACGATTTTATTTAGTTTTAAGAGGTGGGCAATCGTTTTTTGTTAAAAATATTTAGTTTTAGAGGGTGGGCAAACGATTTTATTTAGTTTTAAGAGGTGGGCAAACGTTTTTTGTTAAAAATATTTAATTTTAGGGGGTGGGCAAACGTTATAATTTTGAAAAATTTTCAAAGTTGAATATTTTCAAAACTGGACGTGGTAAAAAAAAAGTAAAGGGTGGGCAAACATGGGCAACGAATGGGCAAACGATTCCAGTTTTCAAAATTTTAAAATTCAAAATTTCCCAGTACAATTTTGAAAATTTTCTAAACTTGAAGTTTTTTCAAAATTCTAAAGGGTGGGCAAACGATGTTATTGCGATTTCCAAAAAAAAAATTTGAAAAAAGTCAACTTTTGGTTTTTCGAAAAATGATGAAAATTTTCAAAGTCGAATATTTTCAAAACTGGACGTGGGCAAAAAAAAAGTAAAAGGTGGGCAAACATGTGCAAACGATGGGCAAACGATTCCAGCTTTCAAATTTCAAAAAAAAAAATTTTTCCGACCCCAGCTTCTTTGAGCTCATTTAATTAACCTATTCGTGCGTTGTAATTATTGCTTAAGGGTGGCAAATTCGTTGTCTTCCCCATAAACAGTATCAATCGACGCCAATTATGAAAAAAAAGGTATGTCCTAAAGTATCGGCCTGTGTTAAAAATCTCGATAACTCTTGTTTTATTTCACTTGATATTTACTTTTTGACAAGTTTATTAAATTTTCAATTTTTATGATGAGTTGGTTAAGATCCAAAAACATATTGAAAGAAAAAAAAATCATTAAAGAAAATTCTCAAGAAAAATCGCCCAAGACTTAAAAAAAGCTATTTTTTTCAGATTGTAGGGCAATTTTTTCTTAAAATTATGGCAACTCACCTTTCATGATACCTGTATCACGCATCTGTAGTCCAGCTCACTTTAAAGATTGTCTTTTTATATCTGTTGCACAAGCGCTCCTGGGATTCACTGAGTCATTGCTCATATCGATAATACTTTTATATCCCATTAAAGCCTTTAAGTAGCTTTTGTCTGAATCGAGGATTTTCCGTGATTCTACATTTTTAAGACCCCAAAGTCAAAATCGGGACATATCTTATCCAATTTATCTGAAAATATATTGGCAGGAAAGGAAGAAAACTTAGGAACGCCGAAGTTTATATACCCTTGCAGATGGAACTTCGATGACTTGGAACCCATACAATATAAATCGCTATATGATAGAGTAATCCGATTTTTATAAAATTTTACCCAAAATTGTAATATAATATAAAATGGCTATATCTCAAATTGGATTAAATTCTGTTGAAAACTGAAAATGTTTTACTTTTTTTTTTCCTATCATTCCTATGGCTATATGATATAGTCGTCCGATCCAGCCCTTTCCGACATATATAAGAGTGAGACTATATAGAAGACTAACTACAAAGTTTCAATCAGAAAGCTTCAAAACTGAGAGACTAGTTTGCGTAGAAACGGACAGACGGACAGAAGGACAGACGGACATGGCTATATTAACTCGACTGTTGATCCTGATCAAGAATATATACACTTTATATGGTCGGAGGTGCCTCCTTTACAGCGTTGCAAACTTCTAACTGAAATTATAATACCCTGCAAGGTAATAAAAGAACTCGACAGCGTTACCTGGGTATTTAATAACCTATAATCGAGCTATGATTGACACCACAATTCAACTTTAATTGGGACACGTCCCGAAAATTGCTACTATTGCCATATTTTTTATTATTTCTTTAAAAAAATTATATAAGACAATCGAATATTATATTTTTATGTAATATTCGTTATGTATTTACATTTTTACTGTGTCGTCTTGAAAAAAATCACAAAAACATGGAATTTTTCGCATTATTTGACCTTAACAACCCCCCACCACCTCCCCCTTAAGGGTTCCACTAAGTCGAATTAAACAAAATATTTTGTTCACTGAAATTAGTTGGTTCAATAAATATTGAACAAAAATTATAAATCGTATAAAAAATATAACTTGTTCTCGACGGTGTAATGCCTCACTTTTATGCCCAGAATCACCTCGTGAGAAATAGGAGACATTTCAAAATTAGAATCGTCTAAAATGGTTTTGATTTATTTTTTTTAGGCATGCAACGAGCAGAGGTTCGATGTGACTGCTCCTTTGTTTGCCATTTGTGTGACTCCTTTGTGTGAATATCACATGCAAGTTCAGCATAAAGGTGCAATTTATGCGAAAGGCACTTATGTGGAATGTCCTGCATCAGTCAAGATAGAACTAATTCATTAATAATTATTTCAGTCGATACCAATGCTGATTAAGATTTTCAACTTTAAGTTACCAGCATTCAGTTGATCTCTTATAGGATCTTCCCACAGGGATCCATCTGACCACCTCCATCCGATGATCTGATGGCCCATACGGTTATGCCGTTCTGATATGTTCAGTTTGTTGTCCATCCGAATGTTATGGACTTGTCTTGACTATAGTTACGCGATAGTTGTTACAACTCTGAATTCTTATTCTTGTCGGTGAAAATTAGACCATTCACTACGGAAATGTAAACAAAAATGGCAATGATGGAAAGTGGAATATGGAAGGCGCAAATTGAAAATTTCGGTGTTTTTCTGGAATATACTAAATTTTCTCGAATGGCTACTATTTTATATAAAAATCATGTTTTTATTTTATTTTGAACAGATTTTGTAGGCCTTTACCACAATGCACCCTCTTAGGGGTATTTGCTTTTTGTTAAAGAAAAATTATTTGAGAATTTCCAATTCCTCTTGATCTAATTCATTTTAATATAGTGCCAAAACAATTTGCATTTTAACTGATTCCGCAGTCGCCATTAAAACAATCTTTTTCTATATTTTGTATGTATTTTATATTTCTGTATTTTGTAGGTAGCTCTGTGGAAATCGGAGTTTCACATTTGGCAAAAATCACAACTGTTTGACACGGATGGACTGAGTGGGAAGACAATATTATGCACATTTTTCTGTGCTTTGCGGTTCCAATTTTTGTTGGGTCCTGCGGAAGACACACGCTATAAGGCCCATGATTTTAGTTGTGGCACTTCCATAATAAACGAGTAGATATCGGAATAGGCATATTTTCTCATTTTTAAAGGATTAAGATATTTTTGCCTGTCGGCTATTCCAAAACTTTTGGAATAGGAAAGTAATCCTCATTTGCAGCACCTTTGTAAATCAATTAATTCAGAAATGGCAAGGGAACCATTTGGGTTCCCAAAGTCTTGACTAACTCCAGAGTGCTTATGTGCACTGATGATCTTGCGTTGGGAGCCTCCAGTACGACGAACTACGTTAATTGGAGAGTGCTGACTTGTTGAATCAGCTCAATTTCCACGTACCAAGGAGGAATTCTATATCCTAATTAATTATCATCTTTCCAAGTGAACGGACGTGTTTTTTTCTTGCGCTCTCGTTTTGTGTTAAAGTTTGAATCTAACCACCGGGGTTAACTTAAATTTTCTAATTTGTGTTTATAACTTCCCGTTCACTTCGCGTGTGCATGCAGCTATCCTAATTTTGTGTATATAATTGGTTTTATTCTCCAATTTAGTTGTGCTGCTAGTGCTAGCTTTTGCATATTTTGAATTCCTTTTTGTGCCTTCTTCGTCTAGCTTTTGTTTGCGCCGTCGCAACAGCTAAACGTTTCATCTATTTATCTCCCACGCTCTCCAACTCTCTCGCTTTAGTTGTGCCGCTGCACTTCTTATCTTATCTAATCTATTACGCTCTCCCGCTCTCCCGCTCTCTCGCTCTCGCTTCTTTCTTCATAGCTCTGTTGTTTTTTTTTCAATTGAAAGTACAGTGGTAAGTCGTTATAATGTCCTCAAATATTGTCTGTTCCGTTAAAACCTGCAAAAAGGCAATTGCTGCAGGTGACCTTACAACGTCATGCACGCCAAGTGTATTGGAGTTGCAGCTCGGACGGTGGACGATGTAAGAAAAAACATCGGCCTGCGTTACTGTTGTGAGGCCTGTCGCGATGTAGAAAGGGAAATGACGTCTTTCATGCGGCAAACCAAAAGCGGTTTTAAGGGCATTTTAACGAGTTTTCGTAAAACTCTTGATTTGTTCTTGGCGCTGGACACCCAATTTAATAGCCTTACGCTATTAAATGAGTCTCCTAGGCGCAAAAAAACTGCTATTGGTGGGCAGCATGTACCTTGTCCTTAGAAACCTCCCACTTTCCCATTATTTGGAAGGAATCGTTTATTATTCCTCTCCACAAAAAAGGTAGCAAATTGGATGCCAGCAATTATAGAGGAATCTCTAAGTTGTCGGCCATCCCAAAATTATTTGAAAATATTATCACCCCTCATTTACAGCACCTTTGTAGATCGGTTATTTCTCCAAGTCAACATGGTTTTATTAAGCGAAGATCAACAACAACAAATCTTTTGGAGCTCTCTTCCTATATTATAAAGGGCTTCCATAATAATTGTCAGACAGATGTAATCTATACTGATTTCAGTAAAGCATTTGACTCTGTTAATCATTCTCTCCTCGTTAGAAAACTGGATTCAATGGGTTTTCCAAGTGATCTTCTTAATTGGATCTCTAGTTATTTGAATGGCAGGACGCAAAAGGTCCTCTTTAAGAATAATTTATCCAATATTCTAAGGGTTACATCTAATGTCCCGCAAGGAAGCCATTTGGGACCCTTATTGTTTATATTGTTCATAAATGACCTGCCCAAAATCTTGACTAACTCCAGAGTACTTATGTACGCGGATGACGTCAAGCTTTGCGTGCAATACAATGACGTTGCCTGCCAGTCGGATTTACAAACAGATCTCAATAATATTCAAACTTGGTGCCGTGTAAACTTATTAAACTTAAATGGCTCGAAATGCAAGCTAATGACACTCTCTCGTGTCGCTCCTAAGCTTGCTACTTACACGCTGAACGGCTGCTCTTTGGAAAGAATTAATACAGTTGACGATTTGGGCGTCCGCTTGGACCCAAAACTTGACTTTATTGATCATATTTCGTCTATGGTGAATAGAGCCAGGGGTGTGCTTGGATTTATTAAACGGTAGTCGAAGGAATTCAATGACCCCTATGTTACTAAATCCTTATATACTTCCTTAGTTCGTCCTATCCTAGAATATGGATGCTGCGTTTGGAGCCCTCAGTACGGCGTCCATAGTAAACGCATTGAGTCGGTTCAAAAGAACTTTTTACTTTTCGCTCTACGCGGTTTAAATTGGGATGCAAACCAAAGATTACCTTCCTACTCTAGTAGACTTCTATTAATAAACTTGCCGTCCTTAGCCAATCGTAGAACGATGCTAGGGATAACCTTTATTTATAACCTTATCCATGGTGATGTGGAAAGTGCTGACTTGTTGAGTCAGCTTAATTTCCATGTACCATGTAGAACCACTAGATCCTATATCCCATTAGTGTTGCGCCACTGTAGGACCTCCTTTGAACTGCATGAACCTTTTAGAGTGTTATGTGCAAATTATAATGATTTGTACACACTAATCTCTAACGTAGATTCCCTTCCCAAATTAAAATCTTTAATACTAACACACTTAGTAAACATGCAAGCTAAAAACCTGGTAGCACGCCGGTAGTCAATTTCCTCGTATTCTGTCCTATATTTTCCATCGCACCTACTAATACCTAAGCCAAACAGGCACGTGCCTGGTGTCATACGGCCATTGTATGTACTGACCTTAGTGCATCAATGTCCAAGAAAATAAAAAAAAAAAAAAAAAAAATCCTTAGTCTTGCGACACTTTGATTTGCATTATCCTTTTAAGAGTCTTATGTGCAAATTAGATTGATTCGAACACATTAATCTCTCAATAGTTTTCTCAAACTTAATACTTTAATCCTAACCAACTTAGTAGACAAACAATCTGACAGCACGGCGGTAGTAATTTTCGTCGTTTTTTACCTTCGTTAATACATGTTGTTTTCGAACTGATCGGCATCGACAGACCACGACACAATATTTGTATACAATGATTTTTTTATTTTTTTATTTTTAATTTTTTTTTTTACAATCTGTCTATAGATAAGAACACAGTTTTTATACCCTTGCAGGGTATTATAATTTCAGTCAGAAGTTTGCAACGCAGTGAAGGAGGCACCTCCGACTATATAACGTATATATATTCTTGATCAAGATCAACAGCCGAGTCGATCTAGACATGTCCGTCTGTCCGTGTGTCCTTCTGTCCGTCTGTCCGTCTGTCCGTTTCTACGCAAACTAGTCTCTCAGTTTCGAAGCTATGTGAATAAAACTTTGTAGTTAGCCTTCTATATACTCTCACTCGTATATACATATGTCGGAACGGGCCGGATAGGACGACTATATCATATAACTGCCATAGGAAGGATCGGAAAATGTTTACAAAAAAAATTGTAACATTTTCAGTTTTCAACAGAATTTGATCAAATTTGATATATAGCCATTTTATTATACTCTACAATTTTGTGTAAAATTGTATGAAAATCCAACTACTATATCAAATAGCTCCCATAGGAACGATCGAGAAATTAATACAATTAAATTTATAACTCTTTCAGTTTTCAATTGATTTTCATCGAATTTGAGGTATAGCCAGTTTATATTAGTCTAAAGTCTTTGTTGTAGAGGAAAAATGCAAACCTTTGAATGTAAAACTGCAAATATAATATCTATAGGTGAATGAAATGAAAGCAGGTGTAACTTCATTGTTTTTTAACAGAAATATATATAATTTATATGGTATGGTTTCCTAGTCATAGAATTTCTATCTGCAAGGGTATTGATGACAGCCTAGGACATGCCCATGTTAAATAAATCAACAGTTTGTATGGTCTGTCATCGATGTAAAATCAACATGACCCCCTTGACTGTTGATGAAACGTTGATTTTTTGTTGATGACAGGTACTGCAGGGTCTTTTAATGTTGACTCAATTGCTTTGGTGTTGGTCTCAGTTTGGTCCTCTACCTTCTTTTCAAGTTCCTCGGTTGTCCGATAAAGTAGGGGAACAAACACCTCAGATAAAAAATTTTAAAATAAAATTAACAAATTTAGAGTTTAAGCTAAGAAAACATGTAGTAATGGTACTACTTCCATTACCCTTTTTATGACATCTTTAGAACTTTTCTAACCTTTTCTGAGACTCTTAAATTTCTCTAAATCTAAAGCTACGCAATTCTTTAAATCTCCTGCCTACAATACAAACACCTTCTGCATCCTTTTTAAAACTATCTTCCTCAATCGGTATGTGTTCTCCTACTACCTGGCCTTTTATTTAATAGTGTTCATCCTTGTATTTTTTCTAGCTCCACCCGAATATCACTATTCTCTACTATCTTCCTATTTATCTGCTGAAGAAGTTGGGTTGGCTTTCGGACAAACCGCTTAAGAGTGTGGAGGTAGTTCTCGAATGAGTAAGAGCCTGCTACCGGATCGTCGAATTTGAATTGAATTGTCTTAAATAAATTAATGGGTTAAATCATCCAATGTTCTTGGCTTTTGAGCGAACTCGGCTGGGAAGTAGCTTCTAATCGATTTCAAAAATTTTGATATTTTTTTTATTTGGTATGGAAACATGAAATTAGTATTTAATTTTATTATTTACAATTATAAATACAAATTTTCGTATGACACCCAATTCAATAAGGTCCATGCAGTCAAAAGAAAATTGAATTACTATTTTAATTCCGAGTTTTTCTAAAACGGACTGATTATTTAAGTCTTCTACTTTATGATGGTGACGGTAAGTCCTGCCACAGGAGTCTTCATCTAATATCAAATCACCGCGTTCAGTGCTGAATATCAATACATACACAATTGTTATCCCTAAATGAGTGTGTTTACTACAGCCATGGCTAGACAAATGTCCAGGCATGCTTGTAATAAATGCAAGAGGTGCAACGCTAGGACGCTAGGACTAGGACGGAAATTTTGACAATAAATGGGAAGGCTTAGCATGGCTCCAATTGGCAAAATGCGGCAACCTTGGACATTATTAACATGATCTGATATCTATTTTGCTAGGCGTTTAACGCCTGAAATGTTTTTTCCTTGTTTTTTTTTTTTTGCTGTTAATTTGCCTTGTGACTTTAGTCAAACATTTTCCCTATGTTAATTTTAGTTTGGGGAGTTGAAATTCATTTTATACCCAACCATGGTATTATAATTTTTTTACATTTCCGACATTTTCGACCCTATAAAGTAAATATGGTCTTGATCAAGATCATCAGCCAAATCGATCTAGCCATGTCCCTATAACTGCCCGTTTCTACGCAAACAGGTCTCTCAGTTTTGTAGTTATCTGAATGAATCTTCCATATATATATATATATGTATCTTCTCACTCTCACTCTCACTCTTTTTGAAAAATCCCAAACTTTTCCATTTTCAACAGATTTTCATATAATTTAAGATTAAGATAAGCCATTTTATTTTATTCTAGAATTTTGTTTCTAATTTTATGAAAATCGGAATATAAACGATAATTAGATATGGCAAAACTGTGAAACTGTAAAACTGTTACTGTTAAACTGTTTTCATAATATGTTTAGGTAAATGTAATGAAAAAATGAAAATATTATATCAAAACATTAGCGTGCCGAAGGTTGTTTACCTTATATTTTTTTATTTTTTTTTATTTCCGAAAAACTTTTTTTTTATTTTATTGCCGAAAACCTCGACATTTAGCAGAGCCTAATAAAATATAAAGTTATAGCTGAATAACGAAAGGTCTTTTCATATATTTATTGACTTTTATTAAAATGGAAATTAAAACTCACCTACTAGATTACTAGATAATAAAAAAATATTTATGCGGTCAAAATTTCAAATTTCAAATTTCAAATATTGGCAGCTATTCAATTTGTCATGCCTGCTAATAAATAAATCCCGTTTTGAGAAACACATTACCGAAAAAAAAACATTTCAGGAATGTCGTAAATATGTAGATGTGGAATATGTAAACACTTAGAGAGAAATGGTAAGTGAACACAAACAAATGCTATATTATAGTGTCTGAAAAAGACAAGACAAGGATTTAAGAAAAAGATTGCCAATGCTTTTTTCTAGAGAGAAAATCATAATTTGCAAGGGGAAACGGAGAAGGAAATTTAAAATAAGTTTCTCAGTTCTTAAAAATCAATGCTACTCAACAGTAGTGTCGATATCGATACTATTAAGAGAAAATTGCCAGGACCTGCAACTGCTTGATAATTCCCACCCCCACATAACCGCATATTTAGTGAAAGGAAAACCCGAAATGGAAAATGCTTAGTGTGTGAGCCGTAATTTATGATCCATTTTTGCCTTCGCCAGCGCTTAAGACGGTGTATTCCATTTTTGAGGTTGAGCAATAAAATGAAATATTTATGAGGGAACATTATGGGATTTGTTTTAGCCCAATACATGCATATGAAACCGTCATCGGACCGGCCCCCCATCTGATTCGTGCAGGGTCGCCGCTGTCAGTGAGTCACGTGAACATTGGCCGAAAAGGAATATTTATTACGTTCACGGCGTTAACGCGAGGGCATTTTGCGGAAACGGAAACTAAATAGTAGTGGTTAAATTATTAAATGGCCGCCGCTGCTAGAGGGCTGTGGGCTAGGAGCAGATGGGCGGCTGCCATCGTTTTTCTTTACGAGCCCCAGCATTGCCAATAAAAATGTACCGTTATTGACTGTGTACCCTTGCCCATAAATACAGACAAGCTCCTAGCCGGTTGCTGCACGCCCACAGTCGCACACTCGTTCAAATTCCAACAGAGCACTATTTGTATACATGGAAAATAAATACGTTCACTCACTCCACGCGTGCTGGTAGGCATTCATGAGTACTTCAAGCCGGGAAGTGTTTGGAAATACTTTAAATATTTTACCAGCGCTGGAGGATTTGTCCACTAGAGAGAGCTTATGTACCGATTTATGAGCAGCTCATTGGTATGAGCACTTCTGTAAACATTCAGCTGCCATAAGTAGTAAAACTACTCCTCATGTGTTTATTATATAGATATATTGAAAGAGCTGCGCCTCCGGGATTCTATGTACATATCTATTTCTGTGCTTATGCAAGCCGAATTTATGCATCAATTTCATGAATTAAAAAAAAAATGTTATTCATTTATTTCATGTCTTGCTAACACAGAAAGGTTGATTAGGAATCCGGTCTCGATAGATTCAAATTTGGTGCCCAATCAAATTGCATATTTGCTAAGTTGAAGAAAGACAACCAATGGAACCTTTTATAAGGATTTTTTTGTTCAATAAATTGAGATGGTTTGGCGTCTCTGTCAATCAAAATTCATTAATTTTTGCGTGTCGCAAAACCGAGACTACTTATTGAATACATAAAATAAACATATACATACATATGTATGCCTTCCAGCTCTCGTGTGGGGCTACATCTTCATATTTACTTTACATAGTCTCCATTTGTGAGTTGCTTTTAGCCGAACTGGTAATATTTGTTTAAGATAATTGCGCCAACTAGAAGTGGCTTTTTGTCAAAGTAATCCAGATCTCTGACGAACTTTCCGAAAAGTCAACAAAAAATGTTCTACAAGTATATATATACAAGTATAAAAAAACCTCATATATATCCAAAATCTTTCAAATACATTTTCAATAAGAAAGGAAGCAAACTTCAGCACGACGAAGTTTATATACCCTTGCAGATAGAACTTCGATCACTAGGAAATAATGCAATATAAATTATATATACAATTTTATGCTTAAAAAAAATAGAGTAACGCCTGCTTTCATTTAATTTACCTATTCATATTATATTCACAAATTTACATTCACAGACTCTAGTTTTTCCTCTATATCAAATTATCGTTTGTATGATTTTCATTATATTTTCATAAAATTTAAGATAAAGTTGTAGAATAATATAAAAGGGCTATATCTCAAATTTTATAAAAATCTGTTGAAAACTAAAACCTGATACTAAAAAAGTTATAATTTTTGTTGTAAAAATTTCCCGATATGTAGAAACGAATCTGAGTATATTGAAGATATAGAAAGCTAAAAACCTGAGAGACTAGTTTGCGTGGAAATGGACAGACGGATATGCCTAGATCGACTCGGCTGTTGATACTTCACTGTGTTGCAAACTTCTGCCTATAATTTCAATACCCTGGAAGGGTATAAAAATATATTTCCTTTTTGGCTCTCTGTGCCTCTTTCTGCAATTAACTTTTCCTAAGTTGAAGCGAACCGTTTGACGTTTTTTCTCAAAATGCATCATGTCTTTGCGAGGATTATTGCTCTGCTCGCCTTGTAGTCTTTGGATAATATTTTAAATTGTTGTATAATTAAATAAAATAGCAAAATAAAGCCACTGTCTATTGTGCTAAAAACACATTTTATGACTATTTAGTAATGCAATCGCTTGAGGAGCCACATTTAAGAGGTAGACCAACTGTCTAGAAGACAATCAATCAAATAAAAATAAAAACAAGAAAAGAAGCTAACTTCGGCACGCCGAAGTTTATATACCCTTGCAGATAGAACTTCTATGAATAGGAATCCATACAATATAAATTATATATATTTGTGTTAAAAAACAATGAAGTAATACCTGCTTTCATTTCATTCACCTATACATATTATATTTGCAGTTTTACATTCACAGATTTGCATTTTTCCTCTACATCAAACGATCGATTGTATGGCACCTATATGATATAGTCGTCCGATTTTTATGAAATTTTCCACAAAATTTAAGACTTATATAAAATGGCTATACCTTAAATTTGATGAAAATCAGCTGAAAACTAAAAAAGTTATAAATTTAATTGTATTAATTTCTCGATCGTTCCTATGGGAGCTATATGATATAGTAATCCGATTTTCATAAAATTGTACACAAAATTTTAGAATAATATGAAATGGCTATATTTCAAATTTGATTTAATTCTGTTGAAAACTAAAAATGTTATCGCCACCGCGATTGTCAGTCTTCCGACAACAGCCACCGCCATTCTCATTCCTCTCAAATATCTCGATCGTTCCTATGGGAGCTATATGATATATTAGTCCGATTTTCATAAAATTTTACACAAAATTGTAGAATAATATGAAACGGCTATATCTCAAATTTGATGAAAATCTGTTGAAAACTGAAAATGTTATACTTTTTAATTGAATTAATTTCTCGATCGTTCCTATGGGAGCTATATGATATAGTGGTCCGATTTTCATAAAATTTTTCACAAAATTGTAGAATAATATGAAATGGCTATATCTCAAATTTGATCAAATTCTGTTGAAAACTAAAAATTTTATAATTTTTTTTGTAAAACTTTTCCGATCATTCCTATGACAGCTATATGATATAGTCGTCCGATCCGGCCCGTTCCGACATATATACGAGTGAGAGTATATAGAAGACTAACTGCAAAGTTTCATTCAGATAGCTTCAAAACTGAGAGACTAGTTTGCGTAGAAACGGACAGACGGACAGACGGACATGGCTAGATCGACTCGGCTGTTGATCCTGATCAAGAATATATATACTTTATATAGTCGGAGGTGCCTCCTTCACTGCGTTGCAAACTTCTGACTGAAATTATAATACCCTGCAAGGGTATAAAAATACTAATAAAATTTATTTTTGTACCCCTTCAGGTTCCGATTATAATGACCACAAGTTGCCGTTGAAGCAATTGACTTATTTCGTTGATCCTTAAAATGTTTTTATATGGACATTTTTTATGATTTTCCTGAATCACGATTAATCGTTACGATTTTATGTTTACGAAAGTAGGACGATTATTGCGGATAGCTGACATAAGTCTGACAGGGAGACTTACAGACATAAATTAGCATTTCGCCGTTGTTCAATGTACATATGTATGTTCATCTACTGAGGAATATACCAGATGTACCATACGGCTGTCATAGGAATGATTGAGAAACAATAAAGGTAGCTGTATACCCTTGCAGATTAAAATTCGATGAATTATAAAACAATACAATACAAGTTATATGTAAAAAAGTTATACAATTAAAAAACAACGAAGTAAAATAAATAATCACACATATCAATAAAATTCGATTTGAATAAAAAATTATTTTAAAATCGCTGTAGGGCTTCTCACGGGCGTTCACTTCATGGCAGTACTTCATTTCTTGAACTTCCTTATTTTATTGCTTTTATTAAGTATTTTTGATCTGCACTTGTTTGAGGTTTAAAGCTTGTGCTTACGTAATGTGGTGTATTACGCCAACTGAATATTCTTCTGTATTCTAGAGTCAAAGTCGGAATTCGCCTGCGAACAAGGTTACAGGACTAGTGAAACTTTGGACATGTAGTTGTCGATCTCTCGTAAATCAGTGTTTAGTATGATCGGATTATATGTTGTAATTACAAATACCAATTCGTACAAATTTCACGTAACCTTCTAACCAAATCCAAAAATAAAACACATGAACCGTAGCTTACCTGCAAATCAACCCATAAAAGTTGTTTAATACTAGCCACAACAAAATTTTCCGTGTGTGAAATCCTTTTGGTAATAGTTATTGAATATAATTCATTTTCTTATGCAAATACCCATTTGTCCGCTCTGGTTTTCTCCACCCCGATATTCTTTCAAGCATAAGCAAATTTCACAAATATGCAGCGCACCAATTTACTGACCAAACGAACCAAGGGATAAGCGGGCGGATATTGTTTTTCAAAATTATTACTTTGTCAGTATCCGCCTCCCTAGGACCAGTGTTCAGCGCACTTCCACTGACCGCCGACAGTTTTACTTGATGCTCAGCCTCGTCGTCTCGAGCTGCGCTTCAATTTTCCCGTCTCCTGGCTTTTCATCCATTGCACACACAAAGGGAAATTACCCATGAGAGTCAAGCCGATGCAGCAGTGCGGAGCATTCTGACAAATGTACATACATATTTATATATATGTATATGAACATATTGTATTTACTACGTATTAAGCAACCAAAAAAAAGAAAAAAAAAAAAAAACTCTTTTAGGAGTAAGATATGAAAGTGACGATTGCGCGGTAGGATATTTCGGATATAAAATATTATGTTATACACACAATTCATTAAGTACCGATTACGAAACTAATTGAGCTATCAAATATGTACATACATCTTTTAGCAATTGGTTTCATTTTCAACGTTAAGCTGTTGAACCTTTCTCTATCTTGTTTTTTTTTTTAAAGCTGTAAAATAAGAGTCGTTTTTTAAGCCGCATCTCGACTTGACGCGTCCCTCACAGACTTCTATACATGCCACGACGCAGAATTTCAATTAGTTTGAAAATATGCAATTCACGACAATTTGACTGACTTCTAATTATGAAAAATTCCTCAAAATCAAACAGCTGAACGTGCCCCGAAATTAATGGCAGAGTGCTATGCCGTGAAGAGGACGCGAATGCACAGTGGTCGATTCTACCAATCTGGTACGTAATTAAAGCAAAATTAAAATTGGTAAATTTATATAGAAGCCTGCATATAACCATTTGGAGTATTGTGACTAGCACTTACAGAAGAATGTTTACTAATACATTATATATTTAAAAAAAATGGTGTTCAGATATGCTTTGTTTATAAACAAACATTATAAAAATAAGCTGAACTATTAAAGTATATTCAGTTCGATATTGATTATTAGTCTACTTGCCAGATTGCCAATCAACCACGGTGGAATGGAAAGGAAAACCATACAGCTCAGGCCGAATGTAGTCTTGTTTGTAATTTCTGCGCATTTTTAATCATCATCGTTTGCTAATCAGCGCGCCAAGTCTTCAAGGCAGGGAAAGATAAAAATGCGAAGGAAAATTCTAATCAAGCATCTACGGCAACAGGGAATTAGCAATTCCCTTAATGCTTTTGCTGCTTGCGTCCTAGTTGTTATTTAAAAAGGTGATTCGACGCATTTTTCTGTAAATTACCAAGATCTGATTGTTTGTACGAAATATACTTTTCTGTTTTTCCGTTCCGCCGCAAATTTGGGGCATTTCGTGCCACCGCGGTGCACCGAGTCTCATCAAGAAAATGTGTGCGTATCTTGAATGAAGTTATTATTATTTTTATACCCTTGCAGGGTATTATAATTTCAGTCAGAAGTTTGCAACGCACTGAAGAAGGCACCTCCGATCATATAAAGTAAATATATTCTTGATCAGGATCAAAAGCCGAGTCGATCTAGCCATGTCCGTCTATCCGTCTGTCCGTTTCTACGTTTGCATGTTAGTTTTGAAGCTATCTGAATGAAACTTTGTTAGTCTTCTATATGCTCTTACTCGTATACATATATGTCGGAACGGGCCGGATCGGACGACTATATCATATAGCTGCCAAAAGAATGATCGGAAAATGTTTACAAAAAAATTATAAAATTTTCAGTTTTCAACAGAATGTGATCTTGAATTATGGCCGTTTTATATTGGTTTATATTTTTGTATAAGATTTTATGAAAATCGGACTACTATATCATATAGATCCCATAGGAACGATCGAGAAATTAATACAATTCAATTTATAACTTTTTCAGTTTTTAGCTGATTTTCATCAAATTTGAGGTATAGCCAGTTTATATTAGTCTTAAATTTTGTGTCAAATTTCATGAAAATCGGACGACTATATCATATAGGTGCCATACAAACGATCGTTTGACGTAGAGGAAAAATGCAAATCTGTGAATGTAAAACTGTTAATATAATATGTATAGGTGAATGAAATGAATGCAGGTAATACTTCATTGTTTTTAAACATAAATATATATAATTTATATTGTATGGATTCCTAGTCATTGAAGCTGTCTTTGAAAGGGTAAACTTTGGCGTGCCGAAGTTAGCTTCCTTTCTTGTTTTTCTTGACTCAATACTCACATTGCTTCTGCCACGCCAACCCACACGCCCGTTTTTATGACTTGGCCTTGTCACGGGCTTCATGAAGACATAAATCTTTATTGATGTGCGCTCAAATCCAAATATCGAAATTTTTGACTGGACTTTATATGCATTTCTATACATTTCGGATGATTTTGGTTGAAAAAAGTGACGTCCCTTGAATTGTTTTCAAATTCTTGGCTCGGACACCAAAAACAACAATGCTCTTCCTCCTGCTCTCTTCAAGAACTGGTGTAGGTTGTAGGCCTTCATGCACAATGCACAACTTTTTTGTAAAGCGCTATAAATTAAATTTCATTATTTGTCGGCGTGGGAAATTGCAAAGGACAGGTGCCCAACTAACCCTCCATAAGCCTTTGTCAATGCCGGGCTTACTGCTGGGTTTTTGTTTTTCATAAATCCAAGTTTAGTTAAATTCCCATTCGGAAAAACTTTAATTGATAGTTATGTATCTAGCTATGTAGTCAACAATACTTTTAAGCTTAACATACTGTATTTTTACTTTCAGAAATGGTATTGACTTATCAATATATACCGCCGATTCCGTACTACCTTCTTAAAAATAGACGGCTTAATGTCAGACGCAATTGACTGGTAAAATTTTAAAAGAAACTTTATCGGTTGTAAAATAAGGCTTTAATATGATGTCCATTTCCACGTCTACTAATGATTGTCCATACTTTGATTATATTTTTTACCATTATTGTTGTAAAGAACAATTAGTTGAGTTTGTTACTAGTCAATACTTGGATCTCAAGGCCCCGGTTAGCAGGATGCTCTGACTGGGTATATGGCAGACAGAGCAGCGTTGTCAAAATTGTTCTTTCTCTATCTCTTTTTTTGTATTGTTTGGTCTAGGAAAAGGAAAATGAGAAATAGGCGCTTCAGGAGACCACTATGGGTTGAATGAATCTGTAGGAGCGAAGCGGACTTTGTCAGGTATCCAGTGGCAACAGTGGCCAAGCCAAGAGGGGACTTCCTCGTAGTCAATATTGTGGACAAATTCACTAATGCCGCAACTATAAACAAACAGCAATTTGCGTAAAAGTTTTAAGTGCTTTCAAGCATTTTGACAACTTGACTCTTTGTTACTCTGAATAAAACCAATAATGTTCCACAGAAGACTTATTTTTCTCTTATACGGGTTTGAGTTAACGAAAAATGAAGCGAACTTTGAAATCTTGCTCAATTACTTGCTCAATCACTTGTGGTTACATATGAAATATAGTTGGGGACCTACCCGCGATGATTCTGATTAAAGGAGAAAATGGGGCATTTGTGTGTTCGACTGTTTAATTTTTCAAATTTTGGTGGGGCAAGGAAATTGATACAGTTTTACCTTCATTTAATAAGCCGCGGCGAAATATGAAAATTAAATACACCGATATTCGATATTCGATATTGTAGGATACACCGCTGATAAGGTCATTCGCCGTTCCGCCTGGGATGAGCTTAACTTACCCTTAGTAACAGCAGTAAATGCCAAAATATATTACAAGAAAACTGCCAACTGCCAGCTGCCACCGTCCCACGACAGCACCAGTTGCTGCTTTTGGGTAAACAGACGTGAAATTTGTGTGAAATGGCTTCCAATGGGAATGTTTACATCTGGAATGAATTTGCAAACTCTGATAGGTGCTCGCATTTAATGTCAGTCAACGAGTCAACGTCACTGTCAGGTGGGCACTGCCAGGCGCTGACGTCTAGCCGAAGGTCGAGCGAAGGTATACTCAAACGGGGCGATGCCGACGCTCGAGTAGCGGTCGTGTGCCACCCGTCGAGCTGAAGGGTGCGATTAATTTAAAGCCTGCCAATTCCTCAGTTTCCTCTCGAGTCGACGGTTGTAACATGTCCGTCAACCGGAGCGGGCCCGTGTGGAAATATCTCAAGCGCTGCGTGCTGAACCTGTGGCCGGAAATGGCGCCCCGAAATGCGAATGCCGAAAATGTAAATTGTCTGCTGAAGCGAGAGATCTTATCACGTGTGAAATCCATTATGGCTCCGTAAGGACATGGTGCACAGCCTGTCGGACGCATTGACACTCAAGCCCGCAAGCACCACTCGTTCGGATTTCCATTATTTCAAAAGGGTATAGTACGATAACTCATCTGTCCGGTAAGCGAATGCCTCATAACAGTAACAATCAGCATTATGATTCCACATAACCATAACCGCGAGCCGATTCGGAACAACCTGCGAGTCAACTACATATTTATGGACCACTAAACTGCGACTTGGGGTCTTAACAATTGCGTTGTTCATACGGCGGAGTTCCCTAGTGGCATCCGATAATAATCAAAATATACCTGATATATCAATTTTTCCTGCTGTGAAATAACCAAACACAAAGATTTAGCTCTGTCGAGTTTATGGTTTAATTCCGGTAATAAAGTTAACTAAAAGGTAAAAAAATTTTTATTCATTCTGCCGCCAGTATATAAATATGCAGCGATTCGTTGTGCATTGAGAAAGAAGATATGGGCAATTCTCCAGAAAAGTCCACCGCTGCCAAAAACTTAAAATTACTTTACAATGAGTATTTTCGACATGGTTACATAAAAAATTGGTCAGATTGATTAAGACTAAGAGAATTTTTCATTTTCTAAAATAAATTTTAAATAAATCGATGTCAAACACGCGCAAACGGAAATAATGTTGTTTTTATAAAAAAAAAACTAGAAAGGAAGCTAACTTCGGCACGCCGAAGTTTATATACCCCTGCAGGTAAAACTTCGATGACTAGGAATCCATACATTATAAATTTTATATATTTATGTTAAAAAACAATGAAGTAATACCTGCTTTCATTTCATTCACCTATAGATATTATATTTGCAGTTTTACATTCAAAGATTTGCATTTTCATCTACAACAAACGATCGTTTGTATGGCACCTATATGATATAATCGTCCGATTTTCAAAAAATTTAACACAAAATTGTAGACTAATATAAACTGGCTATACCTCAAATTTGATGAAAATCAGTTGAAAACTGAAAAAGTTATAAATTTAATTGTATTAATTTCTCGATCGTTCCTATGGGAGCTATATGATATAGTGTTGGATTTTCATAAAATTTTACACAAAATTGTAGAGTATAATAAAATGGCTATATATCAACTTTGATCAAATTCGGTTGAAAACTGAATATGTTAAAACTTTTTTTGTAAAAATTTTCCGATCATTCCTATGGCAGCTATATGATATAGTCGTCCGATTCGGCCCGTTCCGACATATATACAAGTGAGAGTATATAGAAGGCTAACTACAAAGTTTCATTTAGATAGCTTCAAAACTGAGAGACTAGTTTGCGTAGAAACGGACAGACGGACAGACGGACAGAAGGACAGACGGACATGGCTAGATCGAATCGGCTGTTGATCTTGATCAAGAATATATATACTTTATATGGTCGGTGGTGCCTTCTTCACTGCGTTGCAAACTTGTGACTGAAATAAAAAATGGCATGTTTTGTTTTGATGCCAATATCTTAAACAAAAGCATTTTGCTTTTACTTTTGCTTCCTAATATCACACAGAGAATGCAAAGAGTCGATATAAAGGGCAAAAGGACATATGCGATCACCAATGTTCGTACAGTTTTAGTTTTCCAAAATGTCGGGTGCGACATTTCGCGTGCGACCGACTCTAAAATTGAATTTATAAAATACCTAATTAATATTTTAAAATCAAACAAAATACATTATCAAGATAATTGATTGCATATTTCATTAAAATTTATTGCATTATAATTTTTCATTATGCTTTGCTGAAATCGGAGGTCAAACTGGTTTTTTGCAAATGTAACTTCTGTTTTTGTCATTCGCACGCGACAGTAAATTTTAGTGAATATCTTGAAAACGAACAAGGGCCCAAAATCGATCTTAGCACCAATTATAGTGCTAACCAAGAGCTATACGTTTCAAATTTTGTAAAATTAAAATAATTGCCCATATGCTTAAAAATTATCCCTTGATTACAGACACGGATATTGGCATATTTTAGATTCTTGCGTAACAAGAAACACTGCAATATTGCCGGTTCGAAGATCAAATAATGTATTTGAATATTGATACTAGGTTCCGGGAATATCAAACTAATTAAGTAGCAAATTGAATGCGACTTATTAGGCAATCGGAACTGCCTTTTTAGCCAGTGAATGAGAGTCATCTGAGGCAGCCGTTGCACAGTTGCCAAGTGGGCCCGTGCCTGCTCCTGCATATTAAACAGTCGGTGATTTAACCTTTGGATACCTACCACCCGGCACTTAGGGAATAGGTAACTACTTTGCTACATCCTCTACTGCCGCTTCTGGGTTGGAAACTAGACCGATCACGTATAAAATTTAATGAGGTCTCATTGATTGGGCATTGTGATTCCATTGCCTCTAGCCGAGCTGCATCTAACATAAGGAGGAGAGTTGGCAAAAATGCCAGATTCAACTGAACGGCCAAGTTAGTTTTCTAGTTAACAATATTCAATTTAACACCGAGCACCACTGTATCCTCAGGTCCAAGCAAACTGGAGGGTATCAATGCTAAAAACACTTCTAAAATAAGGATTTGCCTTTTGACACCCTGACTCGATACTCATGCCATGGACTAATTGGGTACATTTGAGCTGCAAAATTTCAATATTAAGTTTTTCATAAAGTTGAATAAATTATCTACCCTAACCGTTTCCTAATGTTGTAACTTTATATAAACAAGAAAGAAAGCTAACACGAAGTTTATATACCCTTGCAGATAGAACTTCGATGACTAGGAATAATATATAATATAAATATATATATATTTATGTTTAAAAACAATGCCGGCTCTCATTTCATTCACCTCTACATATTATATTTACAGTTTACATTCACAGATTAGCATTGTTCCCCTACATCTAACGATGGTTTATATGGCAGATATAATACGATATAGTTGTCCGGTTTTCATGAAATTTTAAACAAAGAGTGAGAGTATAAAGAAGACTAACTGCAATGTTTTATTCAGATAGCTTCATAACTGAGAGACTAGTTTGCGTAGAAACAGATTGCCGGACATGGCTAGATATGGTCGGAGGTGACTCCTTCACTGCGTTGCAAACTTCTAACTGAATTTATAATACCCTGCAAGGGTATAAAAACATGTAACTTTCAACGTCCATACATTTTTTTTTCAGCTGAAATACCTTTTTCGCTCGACGCATGATAGCTTTTTTTATTTTAAACGTTTTTGACTTTTTTGTCAAAGCTAACATTTCATTTCGATCACGCGGCATTTTGCAAGAAAAATCAATATATTTATATAGTATATTAAGTAAGTTAGTAAGTTAAGCCATTTTTTGTTCTAGGATAAAAACAACGGACGTTATGTGTCCAGCCGTTGAAAAAAGTTCTGAAGAAAAAAAAACAGAAAAGCCATATTGTTTATGATTTAAAAAAAAAAAAACAAAATTGTCCTAGGAAATCCCATTTTCAAAACTTCAAATTACTTTTTACTTTATACGCTAAAAAGAGGTATTCTTTTATTCTTATTTTGCCAGCACTCTGCAAATATTAAAGAACATTTTAAAACGCTCTGCCAATGGAGAAATCGTTAAAGTTAAATACAATTTTTTGTATTGGATAATTTATTTGTTAGCAAACTTATTTCGTCCTCAGCGAGATTGCTTTTACAGCCAAACAAAATTCTTATGGAAAACAGTTAGGACAGGACCAACATGGGAACGAGTGTAAGATTTTGATTAGATCTAATCTGTTTTACTACAAAAAATGTTGAACGAGATATGCTAATTTAATGTTTATTGTCCCAAGGTTTTCATGTAAACAAACTGTATTCAACTTTCTAAGGACTTTCATTGAATTTTTGCAAAACGGCGACACCCTGCTGCCTGCTCGTTTCAAGAAGGTTGAGTCACCAACACCGCAAACACTCGCGTAAGGACATGAAAAAAATAAGGAAATCGCGGAAGTGTAAAGGATACCGTCTTCTCGGGAGGGGCGGTTGTTTTATGCTTTGCTTTTTTCATTTTGAAATCAAAAAGCTGTTTGATAAACTCAAAGAAAATTGTGAAAAGTAAATTTCGCTGAGAAAAAAATAACCAAACGTAGCCGCACTGCCCGGCGAGTAAACGAAGCAGCAAGATAAACAATATGCAAAAGTATAAACTTAAACATGAGTCGATACCCTTAGTCGCATCAGCTGAAAAGGGCCGCTTTTGGATATATGTATGTATGTATTTATGTACATAGAACTCAAAAACAGACGCGGTTGGAGAATAATACCTGGGTAGTGAGGGTGCAGACACGTTTTCTTTACGTCGCTGGGAATTACGTGAGTCAATTGCCGAGATTCACCTGGGACCGACACGGTAAAAGGCACACCATCCTATCGACCTCTTCGACAAGTCATAGCAAGGGCTACATAAGTTCATCTGGTACACATGATGTGCACTGAACCAGCTTTGGGTGGTATAAAGTCTTGAATGCCATCTTTAAAGTTTTCGATCAAGTCATTGTTACAAAGTGGCGGAAGCTAATAAACTATGTTTCAGTACAACGAAGAAAAGGCTTTAAAGACCCATAAAGAAAAGTAAACCAAGAACGAAATAATATGTATAATAGGTAAACATTTGTACATATATGTACATGCACATAAGCAAGAAAGGGAACTCGAATTATGTAGGTATGTACTTATGTACATACACTGCAGTACCTGTCATTAGTAATTCATCAACGTTTCATCAACAGGTGGTGCCAAGGGGGTCAAGGGGGTGCTGTTGATGATTCATCTATGACAGGCCATACAAACTGTTGATAAGTTTATAAAGGGCATGTCCTAGTCTGTCATAAATAAAAATTCATCAGCAATTCATCGATGATTCATCAACAATTCATCGATGTTTATCCAAAAAAATTCATCGACGGCCGGGCTATAGTACTGCCGACTACTGCCGTCTAGACTACCGCCGTAACTGTATCGTGGGCAGAGCGTCGTAGTATAAGTCGCAATCGGCAGAGCGTCGCCTCGGTAGAAGTCGCAGTCGGCGCGTTGATGACAGTCGATGACAGTGACCTATTGATGACATGCGGTACTGCAGGGATATGTACATATATATTACCGTGCAGAATGGGAGCGACTTTTGTTTAAAAACTAGCCAAAAAAAATACAAACAAAGCGTACTCGTTTACAAATAACCGCATTCGAACGGCTTTTTTATAATCTTAGGACTAAATCGCTGCAACTGTATGCTGGTATTCAAGTGGCCGACCAAGATAATTTTTTTTTATTTTCTATATTTTTCAGAGTATTATAATTTTGACCAAAAGTTCGCACTGCAGTAAAAAAATCAATTTCGGACCCTATAAAGCATATTCTTGAGCCGAGTTGATCTAGTCCGTCTGGCTCCTGTCCGATACTTTGCGAACTAGTCTCTGGTTTTAAAGTTATCTAAATGAAACTTTTGCATATTTTTATTGCAGGTAGTATATATGTAACATACAAATGTCGAAATGGCCTGATAGGTTTACTAGATCATAAAGATATAGAAATAATCGGAAAATTAACAGAAAAAAATTAAAACTTCACCGTTTTTCAATAGATTATATTTTGGTCGAGTTTAAAGAAAACTACTGAATATATGAAAAGTATATGTACATGTAAAAAAATTTTAAGTACTTTAAGGGGTTTTAACGACATACGAATGAACCCTAAGATAAAGTTTAACGGCATAGCAGCTATCGGTCATTTTATAGAAGAGCCTAGAGGAATCAGCAAAAGTTTAACCGAATTTAACCGAAACGGATCGCATTTCGATGATCCTATTGCAAACTGTTGCGGTATAAGTCTCCAGGATGCTGAACGTATACGTAGCTATTTTTATACCCGTGCAGGGTATTAAAATTTCAGGCCATATAAAGTATATACATACATGTACATATAGTCTTCATCAGCATCAACAACCGAGTCGATATAGCCATGTCTGAGTGTCAGTCTGTCCGTCTGGATTTAGAAATTCGCCATTAAAATGGATCCAAAGGCTAGTCGCTCTTTATTTTATCAGAATTTTCCCTAAAATCAGGAATGAAACTACCTCAAATCTTGGGAGATTTTTCTTGAATGTAGAAAAATTGTTCTTAGTTTTAGGGAGAAATTGTTTTCTAAATTGAACCGTATTTTCTTTAAATTTAAGTAAAATTTTATTTCCTTTAGGGCAATTAACCATACAATTAAGGGAAAGTTTGTCATCATTTTTCTACTTCTGTAATAGTACATGTATGTACATATCTAAGAGTTGGCCGGCATCCGTCACTTCATGCTAATCGCACCTTTCCTTAAAGTTATGGAAACTTTTTCTTAATTCTAGAAGTTCTATGTTCTTGGGCGCTTCTATTTTAAGGCGATTTTTCTTTAATCTATAAATATATTTTTATGAGCATACAGAGTTCTGTAAATGACTTTTCTGACGGCGTCTCTTGCACCTATTCTAGCTATTCTGAAAACTGAGTCGTTTTGACCATAAGGATTAGAGAGTGTATTCAGTATATTACAGTCGAGGACCTTCGACTTACTTTTTAAATTTAATTTCGGTGGATAATGTGGATGAAAAGTGTAAAGAGAGTCGTCGGTAAAGCAATCTTTTTCCGCATAGGATAGCCAAGCTATAGCCTGCAATTTGTTGCCGCCATTAACACAGCCTTGAGGCGCAATGGCGTTTAAAGTCTGTTCCAACAGCTGTTTTCGTTCTCTCAGCGACGGATTGTTCAGCAAATACATCGATCTACTGAGGCGCAACTTGTAGAACATAGTTTTATATTCGGAGCACGCGTGCACCCTCAAGTATGCGGTTTATAGCATCCCAAGAGCCCTAAGGCAAGGTGCATGAGTTTTGCTATTCAGAGTCGAGCCCAGAGTTCCCCCTTCGTAGGTCCTTCGAAGCTTGGACATGATTGTGAAAAATTACAGTTGTTTGAGTGTATAAAGCTCACGGTAGTTCTGGGCCAGCTTGACCGCTCATTTATCACCGCAAATCCAACCAGAGTTTGACCTTTATCAATTTTATTACTGTGGCTTCGCGGCTCTAATCTGAGAATGCGCACTGGGCCTCACTTTTAAGCAATCATGTATACCAAATGTTATATTTAATGTTGATGTATGCCAAGTCACAGGACGTGTCCTGATTTATTACAGATTCGTTTTTGTCACTGACTGAGGTGACCCTGACCTACAGAAACTCACAGCCTTTGTTTTTGAGCTATCGCAATTGTTGCGTCGATGATAATTTAACGGCTAGAAAGACCCAGAAAATGAGCTTAACTTGTATCGAAATGTATTTTAATTTAAGTCTCGTTATATTTATAGTATCCTAGAATCTTCAAAGATTTATTGTAATATGTTATTTTCTATTTGAATAGCTTTTCTTAAACTTATTACAAATCTAAAGACAATAATATATATCATTTTTGTCATAAGTGTGCAACATAGGTTTCATTTTCGACCCTATAATGTACATATACATATGTATGTATATATACATGATCAGCGTCAACAGTCAAGTCTCCTAATGATCTCTGTCTTCATTCTACTGCTTAACTGTACTACGCCCCTACAGTATCTTATATATTCATATATGTATAATGTAAATTACGATTGAAATATGTTTTGAAATTATTTAATATGTTGTTATATATGTTAGACCTGTAAGTTTTTCTTAATTTAAATTGAATTGGTGGATCGGAAACAGTTTACTGAATTTTTTTCAATAATTAAAACTAAGAACTAAGCTTTTCTGAGCTTTCAAAATGGCCAATGGCCTCCATATGATGTAGTTTAAACGAAACACTATACTGATAAATAATAGTTTTATCTCAGGTTATATGATGGCCTTTGTACATATATACATATATACTATCTACAATGGAAAGAAAGTTTCATATAGGAATCTCTTAATTACGAACATGGGAAACGTTTCAGTCTGTCAGCCGTCTTTCGTAGCTCGTGAACACATCTGTGAATTTTACCCCGATTGTGGTTTGGGTTAAATTAAAGCTTAGAAATATCAGACTATTATTTTACCTTTATCGCCAGCAGTAAATTAAATCTGATTAAAAAGGATATCATAAATCCCAATATAGCCGTCCCATCGCAGAAGAAGGTGTTATATGCGCGAACTCATAGCACGCCTAATTGCGTTTGCCTTGGGCTTTGCAGCTCTACTTATCCGCATCCTTTTTTCATAGCATCGTGGGGGCTTAACCCTTCCCCTTTCCCATTCCCTCCTCATTTCTGAGTCAAGACTGCCGTATCCATGAGCCCTAATCCTAACTCGACAGTCCAGTGCCGTCGGGTAGGCGATTCATACGCAGCATCTCGCAGCTTCGTATTCGGAAGCTGCAATCTCAACGTGATAAATAACGGCTATTTAAATTCCTTTCACTGGCAGCATCCCCACCCCATCCTCGGGCAGTCGTGCTGTCGGGATGGTACGTCGCGCAGCTCTGTCTGGATGGCGCTGACGCTGAAAATGAAGCGGATGAAGTATGAACCCAGCTAGGAACGCGTTGCGTATACGCCCCGCTTGCCAAACACATAATTGCCACAAAGATTTACGCCAGCTCTTAAAATTTATGGTACAAATTGCGCCAACTTTATGTTTATTACGTGCTGAATAATAGGCTTTTGCTTCTGCCAAGAATGCGCTCTCGGTTGTCGATACCTGGGTCCTGACCGTCCACAAAGTCACCGGGTTAAGGTGATTCCCCAGAGGCAGCTAACCCTTTCCCTCAACAAATAAAATACTGCGAATTGCCGTTTCGTAATTATAAATGCGCGACTCGTGGTGGCAGCGTATTGTTGCGTATTTTAATGGAGCTGATAACACATGAACCCACTTAGCAAATTAAAATATCATTAACGAGAAGGGATATCACAGAATGCTGACTTTAATCCTGATTTACAGATTACGTTTGGAATAAGTTATTTATATCTATACTATTATATAAAGAGGTAATGTAAGTTTGTTTGTTTGTTTGTATGAATTGAATAGGCTCCGAAAGTACTTGGCAGATTTGAAAAATTCTTTCACTGTTGGAAAGCTACATCATTCCTGAGTGTCATAGGCTATATTTCATTTAAAAAAAAAATAGGCATCCTTACTAAAATTAAGATAACGTAATCCAAGGTGTTAAAAAAAAAAACAAAAAACTACCTTACATCTACCGCCCTCTACAGGCAGCCAAAGCATTTCCTGTCAAACATTCAAAACATATTGAAATAAGGAATTGGAGATAAAAATTTTATTTTTTTGTTCAGGTTCAGTAAGAAACGAAGTCCTGCCACCCAAGAAGTAGAGTTTGGGTCGTCGTAAGCGTAATACAGAAGCAAAAAGACGTAAGATTACGAATATAACTGACGAAGAACGGGCCTCCATCCGAGAGACTGAGCGGCTGAGAGCAATGCAGATGCACAAGGAAGAATCAGCAGAAAGACGAGCAGATAGGCTTGAGAGAAAACGATTGAGAGTTAGGCAGTCGCGTTCTGCAGCAATCGATTTGATTCACTCTCAAAATAATGAACGCGATAGGGCAAGGGTAGCTGAAGCGCGTTTACAGCTTGCAGAAGATCAGATATAATCCAACTATAGATTACAGCTCGAATCGAATGTCGTTATTGGCCGGATGCATCAGGTCTGCATATACTGTCAGGCTTCTTCGATTGAATCAGACGAAACTTCGGTCCGAGGAATATATCCATTTGCGGGATGCTGTGATGAATGCTGCAACTCTTTTGAAGGATGGCAAAACTGCTCATTCTACTTTTAAACTTCCACTATCCGTCAATCTTGAACAACAATCTACATGTTCCATCCGCAAAAATGGACCTATTGGTAAATTACTACAAGACGCCTCATTGATTATGTGGGACGAATGCACGATGAGCCATAGAGCACATATAGAGGCCGTGAACAGAACCTTACAGGATCTAAGGAACTCCTCTGCAGTCATGGGCGGGATTACTTTTGTATTTGCTGGAAATTTTCGACAGACTCCCCGTTATTAACAGAGGCACGCGAGCAGATAAGGCATGCTTGAAATCGTCTCCCATATGGACTACGATTGAAACATTAAAATTAAGGACAAATATGAGAGCTCATCTTCATGGAATCACTGATAGCGATTTCCCACAGCAACTGCTAAAACTTGGGGAAGGAATTTTTCAAACTCCAAATTTAAGCGGTCATTGTGACATTCTTCTGGATGAGTCTCTAGGCCAAATACTCCATAATTTGGAAAATTTAATAGATTCTGTATACCCTGATATCGAGAATTTGCACGAAAGAGACTTCGATTGGCTGTGTTCTCGGGCTATAGTATCACCTAAGAATGATACTGTCAATGAAATAAATAATCTGATTGTTCAAAAAGTCCCCAGCCAAACAAAAACATACAAATCGATCGACACTGTAACGAATATTGAAGATGCAGTCCATTATCCACAGGAATTTTTAAATTCGTTGAACCCTTCTGGACTGCCACCCCATGAATTGACGTTAAAAATCGGAATCCCAATCATGCTTTTAAGAAATTTAAACCCTCCGAGCATGTGTAATGGGACGAGGCTGCTTATTAAGGAGTTAAAGGACAATTTAATAGTAACAAATATTATCACTGGCCCAGCAAGTGGTCAACTAGCTCATATAACCGAGGATACCGATGATCCCAACTGATCTGCCAATCCCATTTAAACGGCTTCAATTTCCGGTAAAAACATCTTTCGCATTAACAATTAACAAGTACCAAGGCCAAACCTTCGAATTAGTAGGGATCGATCTGCGAAATAAATGTTTTACTCATGGTCAACTGTATGTTGGTCTATCGCGAGTCGGAGCCCCTGAAAATCAATTTATTTTGCTGCCACAAAATAAAACAACATCAAATATTGTTTACAGAGAAGCACTAACTAAATAAATGTAATGAACTCAATAATTGAAAAAAAAAGGATGAATATGTGTCATATTATTATTATTATTATGAATGTGTTAAAATTGACTAATCTAAATGTAAAGTTTAATTCCCGTGCGAAGCAGGGACGGGCCGGCTAGTATAAGTTATATAAAAACACTTAATTGGTCCCAATAATATAGCCAACCAATTTCGATCATATATGTTGTTAAAATTAGTTTGTCTGTCTTCCTACTACATAGTTAGAGTCGTATGTACACAAATTCAATTTGCATATTCTATATCGTCGAACGATTTTTCAAATATTTTATTTAATAAAAAACTTCTGATATAAAAAAACACCTCTTAATAAGGTAAGTCAAAAGCCACAATTGCATCAACTAAAAAATATGTATGATATTAATGATTATTAAACTCTTTTGGTAAAACCAACAACTGCCTTGCACCTCGTGGATTGAGAAGATGATGGAGCTGTCTCACAAATATGGAATATTAGTCATACCAAGTCGTCCAATAGTTGTATGTATTACCTTCTGAACTGTTGTAAGCATATTGAAACATTAAATTTTAACCTGGTGTGTTTAAATAAAAGATACAAGACGCATTCATGTAAGATTTTTTTTATGTGTGCTCTAATAACGTCTTCTAAAGTTTAAATATTTATGTTAATTTTATCCCGATAAGTTCTAGCTAATTCAAGGTCTATAAATAATTCGATACTACAACATCCCAAGATTACATATAGATCTTTATTATGATAAAGATTGTCCTATAAAGTCGCCATATACAACGAGCAATAGAAAAGTCAATCTGAAAGGTTTCGTTCAAAAAGCTCAAAACTTACAGGCTAGTTTTGAAGTAATCAACAGGCAGCTAGACGGACAGACTAGAAGGTAGATTGGCACAGCTTTTGTTAATGGCAAATAATAGAAAATATGCCTATTTTGATATTTTAAAGATTTATTTTCCTATTTTAGTTTATTGGTTTACGTTGTCTTGGGACTTTATTTCATTACGATTTTCAAACCTGGCGTTTTTTATACCCTTTCAGTCAGAAGTTTGCAACGCAGTGAAGGAGGCACCTCCGCCCATATAAAGTATATATATTCTTGATCAGGAAAATTTTTACAAAAAAAAATTATAATATTTTCAGTTTCCAACAAAATTTAATCAAGTTTGAGATATAGTCATTTCATTTTATTCTACAATTTTTTGTAAAATTTTATGAAAATCGGACTATCGGAAAATCGTAGATACCCTTCCCAAATTAAAATCTTTAATACTAACACACTTAGTAAGCATGCAAGCTAACAATCTGACAGCACGCCGGTAGTCAATTTCCTCGTATTCTGTCCTATATTTTCCATCGCGCCTACTAACACCTAACCCAAACAGCACGTGCCTGGTTTCATACGGGCCACTTGAACGTACTGAAGAATATCATATAGCTCCCATAGGAACGATCGACATATTAATACAATTAAAAATTATAACTTTTCAGTTTTCAACAGATTTTCATCAAATTTGAGGTATAGCCATTTTATATTGTCTTAAATTTTGTGTCAAATTTTATGAAAATCTGACGACTATATCATATAGGTGCCATACAAACGATCGTTTGATGTGGAGCAAAAATGCAAATCTGTGACTGTAAAACTGCAAATATAATATGTATAGGTGAATGAAATGAAAGCAGGTATTACTTCATTGTTTCATTGCAAGGGTATTACTTCATTGTTCTATCTGCAAGGGTATATAAACTTCGGCGTGCCGAAGTTAGCTTCCTTTCTTGATTTAACTCTAAATTCATCCACCCCCATTTTTGTTTACCAAACCATCTTACCCCTTGTATTAAATTATAATTATATTATTATATTATATTGTTTATTATTAATATTATTTAACCACCAACTATCTGGAAACCAAAAAGAAAATTTGTTGCTGCCGACGTCAAATTTGTATTTGGGCAATTCTCCAGAAAGGTCCACCGCGGCCAAAAACTTAAAATTGCTTAAAAACGAGTCTTTTTACAATGATTACATAAAGAAATAGTTAGATTCATTAGGATTACAAAAATGTTTTCATTTTCTAAAATTAGTTTCGAATTCGAGTAAACGCAATATTCGTTACTTTTATAAAAAAGGCTTGTTTTGTTTTGGCACCAATCTCTTAAAAAAGAAACATTTTGCTTTGGGGTTTGCTTTCAAAAATCACACAGAACGCAAAAATTCAATAAAAGGACAAAAGGATATATGCGATTACCAATATCGCTTTCTAAAATGTCGCGTGCGACCGGGACAAAAATTGAGTTGAAAATTACTTAATATTTTGAAGTCAAACAAATTACATTATTAAGATAATTCATTGCATAATTCATAAATATTAATTCTAATACAATTTTCACAATTTTTCTAATACAATTTTTATTAAGCGAATGTTACTAATATGTTTTTGGCGTGCGAATGCAGAACAATTTGGAAAATATCGTGAAAACGAACAAGGGCCCAAAATTGATCTTATCACCAATAGCTAACCAAGAGCTATAAGTTTCAAATTTTGTAAAATTAAAATAAAGTCTTGGTACATCTTTTTTTAGTTTGAATGCGTACGAATGTCGCATTCGGCATCAGAGAATTACACATATGCATATTTTACCAAAGCTACTGCCACAGAAGGACTCCCCGTCTTATGCATGCTCTACTAACTTCCTACCTAATGTTACGAGTGTACAATGTACATATATATCTAGGCACTGTGCGTAAACAAACATTACACGAATTGAAAAATTTTAGACCAGTCATGATAATTTAGGTACATACATTTTCGTTTACTCCGACTTTTCTTGCCGACACCACTCGTCACGTACTCAAGTGGAAACACACAACCAGTAACAAATATGTTAAGAGGGCCGAACAAGGCTCAGGGCACAGTGCGTACAGCACTCATGGACGTGCACCGAACCTTTGTTGATTACGTTTCGTAATTAAGAAGATTTTAATATGCCGCATAATGAAACTAATGCGTAATTTTACAACACATCTGAGTAAGCAGGGAGCAACCAGCTTCCGGCACTTCTACGTGTCCGGAAAGGGAAGGACCGCTAGCATAGGCTGGAGGAAGCCTATGCAAACATAACGCAGAATTCCGCTGACTTTTGTCCTGAGCGGTCTATGTGTTTTATGGCATATTGTAAAGAAGCTTGTTAACATATTTGCCACATTAACTGGGAAAACTACACGCGTAGAGCGCACGGCAACGATACGGGGGCTGTGAAATTCGACAAAGACAGAATCAGGTCTAGAACCGAGCGGAGCCGGATCTGGGAGGGAGCCCAAATTTGCATCCTTTCTCTAGGCACTTTTTTCTCTCGGCCCTAGCTGGGTGGTTAGTGGCAAAAGTGAGAATTAATTAGTTGGCGTTGGCCAATAGCCGGGAGTGAGAGCAACAAAAACGCAACCGGAATTCTCGGCCTAAGTAGTTGGGAAACTCGCTACAAAATGGCAATGGAAGCGTTGACAGGGAAAAGTAGGCAGTGTAATGAAGTTAGGTTTAACCAACAACCGAACTTCCCTTATGCTAATTAGCCGAAATGGGGCATATCGTGGAGGCTTTCATCGCTCGGGAAGCTGGCATCTGCGTTGTCGTATCTGGTTCTGCAGACGACTACCGGGAATCATTTAATTTGCATAAATTAAGTATTTATAACCGAGCGCCGCGGAGAATCATTGCATAAATTTTTAAGCGGCATTCGGACGCAGGTACACGAATACAATTTGTTTTCTTTAAAAATAAAAACAAATCCTTTGCCTTTAAGATAACAAATTATACTCTTGTAATTTTACTTTTGTTATGTAGCGGTGTTCTTGTTACCACTCTGATTTTTCAGCGTGGCATTAACCAAACTAGGACTAGGTTTCAATTCTTTCTGTTCACAAAAACACAAAATCACAAATATTAAATAATTATTTAAATGCAGCGTAATTTTAAATAAATAAATACACACGTTTTATATGGATCGATGATCAAGAAATGAGTTCAAAACTTTTGAGCAAAATAACATTACGCCGGCCCAGATGGAAGACTTTATCACCTCACAAGCTGCCGCAAGAACAACTTTTATACCCTTGCCAGGTTTTATCAAAGAGTATACAGAGTATAGTCTTTGGTATTATAATTTCTGTCAGGAGTTTGCGACGCAGTAAATAAGTCACCTCCGACCATATATAATATATATATTCTTGATCAGTATCAACAGCCGAGTCGATCTAGCCATGTCCGTCAATCTGTTTCTACGCAAACTAGTCTTTAAGTTATGAAGCTATCTGAATGAAACATTGCAGTTAGTCTTCTATTTACTCTCACTCGCATATATTTCGGGACGGCCCGGATCAGACGACCTGTCATAGGAGCGATCGGAAAACTCTTCGAATCTTTTTTGTATAGATAATATGTATATGTGAATGAAATGAAAGCAGGCATTACTTTATTGTTTGTTAACATAAATATGTAAAATTTATATTAGGGTATACAAATTTCGTTTATATATTTTTTTGTCGTTTTTAAGTGAACGACCATGTGTTTGATGATAAGGGAGTCTAACACCGTTCACACGTCTTTCGGGAAATTTAATGTGCTTGAAGCAGCCGATGTGAAAGAACAGAAATAACTTGTGAGCAGTTATAAAGAAACAACATTTGCAAAAATGTGGAAGGCCCACGCAACTCTAAAGGACAATGCCTGTAGTGACGAGGGCCACCGTCCCTTATCTCTGTGCAGAGTCATGAATGGCATTCCGCAAACCTTGGCTTAGGTTTATATTTTATTCAGGCGCACTATCCGCGAGAAGGAGGAGTTTCCAGTCCCATTTCCTGGGCCCTTACATAGCTCTCGTCTTGGTTACAGCAGTAGCATCTGTGCGTTGGTCTTCTTTGGCTTTCAGTTTGTTTTAATTTTTTTTGCGGCAGGCGGCAAGCGGCTGCAGTTCTTACCAACTCCCATTCCGTTTACTGTCTTATTTTGGACTCTTGCACTTTCTTCTTTCCGTACCCTGAGCCATAAAACAGAACGGGACCCAAAACAAAAGCCCAGAAATTCAAATCATTGTCCTGCGACTTGTTACAGTTGCTCGTTTACTCCCTCCAACAGTCCCGGTCAGAGTGCGTCCTTCCTCGATTCCGGGAAGAATCATCCTTCGCAGGATGGTGCGGCTTGCCCATCCACATTGCGGTAACCTGTGATAATCGTCTTGTGGGCAGTGGCCACTGTTCCACTTCGAAGTCTCCTCTTGTTTTTGCTGTCAACTCTGCGGTGGTGGCCTGCGGTGGCAGCCTGCGGCGGAGCTCTGCATCATATCCTGTCGGGGGACGACGTCGGGTCGAGCTCTGTTTCCTTTCCAACATTTATCATTTGATTACAATTTGACGGTCAATGGTGAGTTCGAGTCGGGAAGTAAAACAAAAGCACAACGGGTGGAAAATTAAATGTTCTGTCCGGCCCTTGATTTGTGTAAGGCATTCTGGTTTATTTGCTTGGCATTGTGGAAGGTACTCGTGGACAGCAATAAATTCACTTTTCTTTTTAATAAGTGTGTACATTCCAATTGTAGACATTTAAATTTTTGTTATGAGCGAGTGGCTGTTCTCTCGTGCATAATTCATTAGCTGGAAAATTAAATTACGCTCGTTGTAAAAAATCAAGTCGCGGTTCGCCCAAATGGGTGTGGGTTGGCTGTAGTTGAAGTTTTGTAACTAACCTTAAATAATTGAACGGTATACGAATTGCATTGTTTAAGGTAACCACTGGCTATGATAAAGCTGCTACAACCCAGCTTTTTACTACTTTCAAAATAATAAAAATAATAGTAACTTATGTCAATCTATCTGCTTTCTTAAACTTTTTATGCCCGGTACTTAAGGGGTGTATATATATATATGTAGAATTATAATTACTATATAAAAACACTTTATTTCAAATCGGAAACTTTTTACTTACTACCATCACCAGAATCTGAATTATATTTTAAGAATAAATAAATACAGTAACTACCATCCAAACAATTCTATCACTGCTTAATAAATCACGAAATCGAAATTAAATTTTTGACACGAAAGACGCTACAAAAAATTAGGAAGAGATATTTAACGAAGGGTAGCAAAATCGTTGGTGTTGCCGGTCGCAATTTACCCCTCTCTACCCACTTTGGTTAGAACCAAATTAGTTTTGCCATCCCAATAACTGCAGTTTTTCCTGTAGTGCAGCAGCGAAAAATGGGAATTTTCACAGCCACCTATATAAATAATTTTGGTTTTCTGCTTCTGAAGTCTGTCGCAAACTTTACATTGCTAATGTCTCTTTTGCTAGTTGGAATCAGTTTTTTTCGTTTTGCAGATGGACTCGAGAACGGACTGGCACGAACACCGCCGATGGGCTGGATGCCCTTTGAGAGGTTCCGCTGCGTGACGGACTGCGCTCGTTTTCCGAGAGACTGCATCAGGTGGATTACGCTATCAGTTCTTATCTTTTTGATTGTACATTTTTCATTATTTTTAGTGAGACGCTCATCAAACGTACAGCAGATCTGCTGATATCCCACGGATACGCCGCTGCGGGATATCAGTATGTTATAATCGACGACTGTTGGATGGAGACCCATCGCGATGAGACCACGCACGAGCTTTTGCCTAGCTTGGACCGATTCCCCAGCGGTATGAGATTTCTCGGTGAATATGTAAGTAAACTATTAGAAAGCCTTTAGCTAGCTACCTTTAATGCCTTACAGATTCATAGCCTAGGGTTAAAGTTTGGACTCTACCACGACGTAGGTGAGAAGACTTGCATGTTCCGGGGTCCTGGAGCTGCTCGGCATTTCGAGCTAGATGCCCAGACATTCGCCAACTGGGGCGTCGACTACGTGAAGATGGATGGTTGTTATGCAAGCGACGCGGAACTCGACAGTGGCTATCCCGCATTTGGCAAGGCCTTGAACAAAACGGGTCGTCCCATTGTTTACTCCTGCAGCTGGCCATTTTATAAGTCAAAGGTAGGCTTTAAAGGTTTGATTCGATCAGCTACTTAACGAGCCTACCTTTCTTCAGCCTGACTACTCACTAATTTCGCAACATTGTAATCTATGGCGGTTCGCAGTCGACATAGAGGATTCTCTGGCATCGGTAACTAATATAATGTCACGATACTCCAGCATGCAGAATGTTCTGACGGCGCATTCTGGTCCTGGTCGCTGGAACGATCCTGACATGGTAATATTTAAGTTATCTGAACCGCACCTATTGAATCTAACATCCTTTCCTTTAAGCTTGTCCTGGGGAACTTTCGCTTGAGTTATGATGCCAGCCGCCTGCAAATAGCTATTTGGGCTGTACTTGCGGCACCTTTGATTATGACCAACGACTTGGAAACCGTACGACCAGAAATAAGGGATCTGCTTCAGAACCGTGAAATAATAGCGATTGATCAGGACCCGATGGGCTTGCCCGGAAAAGTTGTTATGAAATTTCGAAATATCCAGGTTAGCCTTATTTGCAGAGTGTTATAATGTTGACCACAAGTTTTCAAAGCCGTGAAGAACCTTATATGTATTCTTGATCACAGCCGAGTCAATTTAGCCACGTCTGTCCGTCTGCCTATGCGAACTAGCTTTTCAGTATTTGCGCTGAGAAAAGAAGCATAGAAATAATATCGAAAGGTCGATGTTCTTATATTTGATTCGATATCAGTGCAAAGTGTTAAGAGTATAAGAACTTCGTGAGCTCGAATTTAGCTTTTATTTTTGATTATTATCACTTTGAGCCATCAAACTAATTTAAACCTCCAGGTTTGGGCACGTCCTGTACGACCCGTGAACGACTTTGGGGACAGCTCGCTTGCAGTAGCATTCGTCAACCAGGGGGGCCTTCGTGTCTGCCCCTTGTGTCCTCAAACATTCGATGTACTGTTGTATCGTCTGGGTCTAAACAGCCGCACTGGATATTCTGTGGTGGTAAGTTTGCAAAAATTCCGGGAGCCATAAGCCGATTTTCGT
Source organism: Drosophila serrata (assembly GCF_035046125.1). Classification (NCBI taxonomy): domain Eukaryota; kingdom Metazoa; phylum Arthropoda; class Insecta; order Diptera; family Drosophilidae; genus Drosophila; species Drosophila serrata. Next base: position 64,566 of record NW_028256918.1, on the reverse strand, counting down.
TGTCATTGCAGGACTTGTTCAATAAAAGCCATAGCTTAGGTTTGTTTAAGCCAAATGATAAGTTTATCACGCGAATCAACCCGGAAGGAGTGACGTTCTACAAGTTTACAGTAGGGAGTTCCTACTGATGCATTTAATAAAATTTACTGCACAATTTGCCTTCTAAAGATGATGAGGTCAAGTAATTGTCAGCAATTTTTAGAACACAATTTTTTTTTTATAAACAATGAACTAAACGTTAATTGATGTTCGGATTACTGAATTACTTTTAACATTGTGGCGGTATACAATTTTATTTGCGTAGCATCTGCAGTGACACATACAATGTAAGTAGACCTACCCTATATTACCTCATCTATCTAGAATCCTCGAGGTAGGTATTCATAAAAATAAGTTAGCGGCGCCATGTTGAGCTACTCATTGTTATTTGAAATATGTATACAAACGCACATTATAAATAACCTCGTTGTACCCAGCATAAACATGATTTTGACAAATAAGGTATACTTTCTGTGTGCCCTAACGGACGAGTGAGCACACCGGATCCATTTGGTTATTATTAGGATGAACTCCAGCAGGGGCCATTCAACGCTTACCCCAGCAAGATAAAATAAAATGTTCAATAATCTATAAACAACGACTCTGAGCTGCTGTAAGGCAACCATGGGCCCAGAGCAGTCTCTTAGCCCGCTAAGTAATAATCCCCATTGTGGAAAATATTGTATTTTATTAAACGGTCTTGCTGAAATCAATTTCCCACAACACTTTTCTGGATATCTGTCTTATTTTTTATTTACATATAACTATTTAACAATAACATTTTACATTCGGTAGTCGGAGCTATCACATTTATATATTTACTATATCCATTTTGTCCGTTATTTTTCTCCGGTTTATTAACTTGGCTGTTGGCAGCACTGACTCACATGCATGAGTAACACCCATACAGGACACTCTTGTCAACCTCAATATTTGTGAGGATGTGTTGACCGAATACCGTCAGGGGATGAACCGAGAAGCGAGCTTATTCAATTTGGCAGACCCTTCATCGCGCTATACAAAAGCCATCCACTCCTGACCACTGTTTCGGAAAACATCAAAGAGGTGGGACAAAGTCGAGCCAAACAGCACAGGGCGGAGGTCTTGACGCCCACCTGTACACCGCCGACCGAGGCGCCATTATCCTCTAATATGTATTGATTTCGACAGATAGAGCCAACAGAAAAAATTCTCGATTTAAGAGACTTTAAATAATTATTAAAAGTTAAGAACCACGAGCAAAATCAAATTATGCCAAATATGACTCATGTAATCCGTGTTATACATTTTCCACAACGTGCAGTTTTGGCCAAAACACCGGGAGTATGGAGATAAGCTTACGTGTTTCGCTAGCTCGCTATGTTTGGGGTTGAGGAGGCCACATGGAGATAAATATGGAAATGTCATGTTTACAAGCTCAGGCAATAAATGCAAGTCAAGGGAGCTGTATAAAAGGCAAACGGATGCTTACCACCATCCGCATTGGGTTCGTAAGCATAAACGCCTAAGAGAAACGCATTCATAAAGAGAAAAATGCCCAAAAAAAAAAGATACAATTTCCTGTCCCGGCGTTGGCACCCGGTTGTTTTGCCATTTAAAACACCTCAAAATTAATTAGCATAAACAAAAAATTATTCAGTCTTCGAGGACAAAAAATTATGAATAAATCTATTTTATTTCAATTTTACAGTATGTGCTTTTTTTCTTCAAGACATTTAGTTTTTATAAAAAAAGAATTCTTTGTCATATAATAACATTAAAAAGATTAAGACTATGACTTTAACAATAATTTAAAAAATCCTGTATGAACGTCTTTAAAGTAGATCTTTAATATAAGGAACTCCCAACTTATTAACTAAATATTTTGGTAGGCCAAAATATAAATGTATTGAAATGTTAATATTTTATTATTTTTGTTTTCAATTTTTATTTAAACTAGGGTTTATTTGTAAAATGAGCCCACAAGAACTAAGCTTGCTAACTGGATACTTGCGCATAATTTTTAAATTCTTAATAAAAGAACAATTGTTCTTTCGGGAGGCTCATTGATCATTGTTTATTATTCTGTATTTAATTAAATAATTGAAACATTATTCTCTTAACATACATATGTATACTAGAATATGGGGAAAAGCAAAATGTATCCACTTTGATCTTCGCTGCTACTGAGACGCAATTGTAAATTTAATGCATTTTAATTTAAGTGGCTTATCTGCAGAAAGACTTCTGCATAGACTACTTTCAGCACTAAATTTTATTTTTTATACGAAGAAAGCATTATAAATAGAGAATTCATATTGTTGGCTTCGTTTTTCATTGGGTTTATTTTAGGAATCAATATTTTCGAGATCCAACCTTCAATAGAAAAAATGCCGAGCGTCAATTTATAAACAACTACATATTTGTTACATCAAATCCGCATATCTTTTCTGTATTTTGTTAGTTTGTATATTTAAGTTATATTTTGCCACAATTGTGTTGAAATCGTTGGCATCAATTAAAAAAGGAACATTTGTTAAAACTGCAAATCCAACCACTACTATTCTTATAGTTTTGGAAATCGGTTGTACGTTTGTACGAACTCACCATCATCTTTGTGCCCGAAAAGATGGATAAGAAGGCAGAACTGCAGTTATGTGATCATTTACTCTAGTCAAATCGCAATAAGCCATTCTAAACATTAGCTTAATCGGCCGCTCTTACCTCTTACCAACACAACTTTTGTTATACCGATCCCTCTATGTATAGTCATGGGAGCAGACGTCTGCCTTTAAAAATCACAAATTCAGATATGTATGTACATATGGTATACATTGTATACATTCTTGGCCGGCTTGATAACGACGACAACGCCCCTACTACGCCCAGGCCGACGGTGACGATGATTTGCTGTTGCAGCAATTTATCAAGCATATAATTCAGACTGTGGTCCCAGTGCGGACTATGTTGGGCAGCAGTGAGTGGCAATTAAAGTAAACAACAACAGCACAGGAGCATAAATAATCCCAAAGCCACACATACGCACCCGACACGGGCAGGCGGGACGTACAGCCTGATAGCTCCCGGCTAGTTTTCTGGAAAGTCTGCTGCACGGTTTTGTCCCGCCGGGCTCATGGCTCCGGCACGAATGCTCTCACTTCGCTGCATCCTCCCAGCAAACGTGTCACTGCCCAGCAGCCCAACGAATCGAAAAGAAAGAAGCCCATTGTCAGCATTCCTGTCCAAGGACTGGGCAACACCGAGGCGGGCTGGCAGGGATACTGGAATATAATGAAACTGAGCTTGGTGCGTATGACCAATTTTATGTAATACCAGTGTACGCTAACTGACGTCCAGACCGAGCAGAGAGGAAGGCAGGGAGAGCGTACTGCCCAGGACCGCCCTGCAGTGAAAACTGTGTCGGAAATTTGGGCCAATGCCTTTGTGAACTTCGTTAGCAAGCGAAAAAAGAAACTGAATGATTAAGAGGCCGGACAATACTAGGGCATAGGGGCGAGTTTTAAATTGAAACCGAAAGGAAGCTACTTTCCGGTTCCCGCAGTTTATATACCCTAACAGCTGACAAATTGACCTTTGACAATCGGTTAATGAAAATATCATTTAAATCAAATATATAAAACACTTATACCTAAAAGACTGAATTGTATCTAAATTTTATAGTAATTCAAGTTTGAATAACTATAGTTTACACCTTTATATATGCGCATATATTTCAATTAATTAATAATTAATTAATTAATTTTCTGCGATTGTTTTGGATGTGATTTAGTTAACATGAATGTATGTACATTTATCCCTTACAGTGTTGGGATACCCTCTAATAGGGTAGGGAGGTATACGTGGAGAGGCTCTTGCTCAAGCCTCCAATTAGAGCCGGGCTCCTTTTTGGTCAAAGTAAGTAAGGGCATAACTTTATTAAAACATTTTGATGGAATTGGAGCATCGCAAAAGTAAATTGTTAATTGACCGCCAAACTAAAAAAGGTGTATCCCTATATTGACATTTTCGAGTCAAAGGGAAGTATGTTTATATCTGCGACGATGGAATGGTTGCAACTTTGTTAAACTTCAAGTACTTTTTATAATATGTAAATGCTTAACGCTAAAAGCGTAAAAGTCCCATTACGTAGATTGTCATGCACTCCCGAAGTGAAGGACCTGGAGAAACCGAATTAATTCATAAATCCTATTTCTCTGCTATTTATATTCTCGACTTTACTGTCAACCAGTTGGGACGTCTCGCTTTTACTAAGCTCGGAAAAAAACGAAAATAACGAATCTACAACTAAATTTTTCTATCTCCGGAAATTTTTTTGAAATTGCTCGGGAAAAAGCCTAAATTTCATTTTTGAAAATTCTTCAAAAAAAAAAGTATTTATTGTGCGAAGCAGGATACCTTGCCCGGCTGTGGCTTGGTGGTTTCTGCCATGCAAAAGTCACCCACAGCTGGCCCCTCGAATAAAGAGGAGGCTACTTTATCTCGACGGTTAACCCACGAAGACTCAGTCAGACACATCAAGGAAATATTGGGGACTCTTCCTAATGATAACTCTCGATCGGCTACCCCTACTCGCTCAATTGACGTTGCGGCTGAGCTCCGCAGCGCTGCTCTTAAACGTGCCCAGCCAAAGAAATCCCTTGGCTCCTCCCAGAATACTGCCTCTGACCTTCCCGAATGGAAAACCAAAGGAATCAACCATGTTTTTAAGTCGAGCACTATTGATTGGCAGCGGGTACAGCCCAAGAGGCGACGATTGCAAAATCAGGCATCGCAGTTCAAAAATGTTATAGCTTCGCAACGGCCCACTGTTTCACGTTCTCAGCAGTCAAATACTCCACTTGGTCATAATCAGTTTGCCTCGCTGATGAGCGTTGATGATGATGACATCGTGGAAGTCGATGAAGTGAAGGATGCGGTCAATACTAAACCAGATTCCCCATTGAAAACCAAGAAACCAAGGCCCATTAGAATTCCAGATGTCGTTGATATTAATGCCTTGGAGGCCTTCCTATCCCCCATTATCCCATCTGATGATTTTTAATTTCGATTGTCTCCTGCTGGGGATGTCCGAATTTACACAAAGGATTCTAACACCCACCGCCAGATACTCAAGTTGCTTAATGCTCATAATGTTGAGTATACCCATTTCTGCCTAGACGAGGATAAAACGTTCCGTATAGTGGTACGTAATCTACCTGCTTCAACTCCTGTAGACACGATTGTCCAAGAGTTCAAAAAACAAGGCCACTCGGTTGTCAATGCGTACAATCCGAAGTAGAGGCTTCCTCATCGAGTCAACTCTGATGGAAGTATCAATGCCCAGCCGAAACAGAATATATGGTTCCTAAACATGTCCCCAGCTCCCAACAACAGGGACGTTTTCAAGATTTCTAGAGTTGGCCGAATGCGAGTAACAATTGAAGTACCCAGAAAGAATAATACTCTGAGGCAATGCTTCAGGTGTTTCGACTTCGAACACACTAAAAATTACTGTCTAAAGAGGCCTGTGTGTGGACGATGTTCACTTGAACACCCTACTGGCTCTATTCTGTGCTAGGCGAAGACTACCAACGACCTCATTTGTGTAAACTGCCTGGGTAATCACGCGGCCTATGATCGAGCTTGTCCTGTATATTCCCTTAAACTGAACAATCGTCGATCTGGGATTAACCTTGACGCTCCACGACAACCAAGTTCTAGATGTCAAAACCAATCTATCCCGTCCTTGGCTGTCCGCAATGGACTGTCCTTTGCGGATGTTATCGGGCAAAGTAGTAAGCCTATTCCTCAGATGGACTCGTCTCCTCTTAACCGGAATACAAACAACTATAATACGGAGTTTCCTAACCTTCCTGGTAATGGCAAGAGAGCGAGATCCAGATCTAGAGTCCGTGCTCCTTCCTCTGCGCCTGTTGCTCCTTCTGCCTCCACTCCTGACTTGTTGAGTTTGTTCCAAATGATGCAGGCAGCAATCAAGGAAGGAATTTCCTATTACCAACTTCATGTTGTCAGGGATTGGAAAGTTCAACTATGTACCGTCATGATCTCATCTAGCAGTGGAGAGCTATTGATTGGTGCAGCGTATCTTCCTCCTTCGTTAGGTTGGACTAGTGCTGAGTTTGATCACCTCCTTTCAGAACTGGGCCATAAGTTCATCCTAGGCGGGGACTTCAACGCAAAACATTGACTTTGGGGTAGCTACAGAGCCGACGGTAGAGGGAGCGCTCTACATGATGCAATAACGAATTATTCAGCACAAATTCTAGCAACTGGAAGCCCTACGTGCTTTCCATCCAATTCTAGGGCCACCCCGTCCTGCATTGACTTTTTTATCTACAAATCGATTGCAAGTAACCTACTTTCCATCAGGAATGAGCATGATCTTAGCTCTGATCACTTGCCGCTGGTAGCAACATTTGCGTATGCTCCTACAACTATTGTCTCTAGATCCAGCCAGCTGAAACCTGGATTTTGTTTCTCCGCCTTCCAAGATTCACTGGATAACTCCCTTGAGCTTTCCGCCTCCCTAAACACGAAGGAGGACGTGGATTCAGCCATTAACATCCTTCTTACAAGGATTGGGGAGGCTGCTGCAGTTGCGGCCCCTCCGGTGTCTCCAGGCTCTCTTACGGCAAGGCGTCATTGTGTGCTCTCTTCTGAAGTTAAGGGATTGCTGTTGCTGAAGAAGAGGCTTAGGCGAGAGTTCATCCGCACATCCGACATGAGAATCAACAGGTTGTTCAGGAGGATTTCCAACAGAATACGTAAAAAACTGTCGTTACTCAAGGCTGAAGCTACGGATTGCATCCTGGATAACGTGACAGCTGATGCGAGCTCCAACTATGCATTTGGAAGTTGACTGGATCCTATAAAAGGCAAGCTATTCCCAATCAAAGTGGTCCAGGACGGTACCCTATCCTCTCAAAGGCCGATAAAGGCTGGAGTTCCCCAAGGAAGTGTGCTGGGACCGACGCTGTACAGCTTGTTCACTCATGACATGCCGAAGTCCACGGGACATGATCAAAATTCTATGCTAGCCACATTTGCTGACGATACTGCTGTCCTCTCCAGATCCAACTGTATCTATGACGCCACTGATATGCTTTAGTTGTACCTCAAAAGGTTTGAGAATTGGACCTGTCGCTGGAATATATCAATTAATCCCGCAAAGTGTGCTGTAGTGACGCACTCCCTCAGAAAGGAGTTGTGCCCTGGACTGTTCCTGCATGGAGAGCTTCTTGAGCAGTTCAGAGATTATAAATACCTGGGGGTCACCCTGGACACTAGATTAACCTTCGTCAAGCATACAAGGTTAGTTAGGCGTTCATTGGAGGATAAGGCCAGAAGGCTGTACTGGCTCCTAAAGGCAAATAATCACCTGAGTCTGGCGAATAAGGTTCAGATATACAAGTCCATACTTGCCCCCACTTGGAGATATGGGATTCAAGTTTATGGCATAGCGGCCAAAACTAATCTGAGTTGCATCCGGGTCTTCCAAAGCAAGTTCCTGCGGAGAATTACTGGTGCTGAGTGGTTTATTCGTAACATTGACTTAGCGAGGGACCTTAAAGTTCCCTTGTTAGGGGATATTATCAATGAACAAGCCGAACATTACACAAATAAGCTCATGTCTCACCCAAACATTCTAGCCAGGAGACTTGCGTCTCGGCGGGCAAGGCGCAGACTTAAAAGGATTCATGCCTCGGACCTTCCAAGAAGGAAAATTTATTAAACATTACCTAAACTCCCTGCCACTTTTTACACCCATCTTCATCTTCACTAATTCTTACACTTTTGTAACTTTCCTTTGAACTCCTCCGCTCACTATTGTATAAGTTGCTACACTACAGTAACGAACAATAATAATTTCAGCTCAAACAAAAAAAAAAAAAATCTGCTATTTATGTAAAGCTATCTCAATCAAACAAAAACATATATATCATTATGAGGTGGGGTAAAAGTAACTATGAACCTTGTACTCCATTTTTTGATGATTAACATAAACATTAACAACAAATAAATTGGAAATAATTAAACTAATTGTTGGTCTTAGGTTTCAAAACTAGATTTTAATTTTGCAGCACCGGCCTCAACAGTTCTAATTATTAAATGATTCATTTTTTGAAATTTCACTACCATTTCTTTATAAATTATTTTCTAGTCCGTATCACATTTTAAGATCCACGGCTACTTCTGATCTGCTTAACAACTTGTGTTTGGCGTTTAATCATCAGTAATACACTGAAACACACTGGAAACAATTAAACATGTCATTGACGTTTCAGAAAAAAAACCATACTCGATTTTTATGATATTTTTTCACTTTTTTCTCTTGAACAAATTATATGCTGCAGTAATATTTTGCAGTTCCTGTGATTTTAAATTATAACAGACTAGTTTTCCTCACATTTAACTATTAATGCTTCTGTTATCCTAACTGCTAGAAAACAAACTTGGAGTGAAGATATAAAAAAAAATTTGTTACGGTAAAATAGTATACTTAAGTTTACATGTGTAAATATAATATCACTTTTTATACCATTGAACGACATTATAATTTTAGTCAGAAGTTTGAAACGCAGTGAAAGATGATCTCCGACCATATGAAATAAATATATTTTTGATCAGCATCAACAGCCGAATTGATTTGGCCTTGTCCGTCTATCTGTGTCTATGCAAATGTCTCTCAGTTGAAAATCTATCTAACAAAGGCTATGCTGTTAGTCTTCCATATCCTCTCTCGGAACGGGCCGAATCGGACGACTTTATTGAATAGCTACCAAACACAGGGAGTTAAAAGTAAATCTTTTCTATATATCTTTTATTTTACGGTAATTTCTAAAATAAACTTTTTTTACTTGATTAGAATAATTAAATCAGCTCCCAATCTAAAGCACCATTTGCATATTGATGAATCCGAAGTGACGCCTTTTATAGAAAGCTTATAAATGTGAGTTTTCCATTTATGTTTGGAGTTCCGGTACTTCTACCATGAAACAAGGTAAATACAATTGTATGATCATTTCGGGCTCCGAATTAATACCTGAGTTTAATAATCGGTGCAATATAATTAAAGCACACGTGAAATAAATTCAACTACAGAATAGCAGATTGAACTCAAAACTAAATGTAGCGGTAAAAGAGTTATACAGTCGAGTCCCGATAATTCGTACCCCGCTAAATCGAAAATCGCCATAATTCGTAAAAAATTCTGTCCCCTTGAAAAAAAACTCGTTAATTTTTTGTAGTTAAAGCACCGTTAGATTTTACAGACAGCCATTATTTAAAGGCTTGAATTTTTGTTTTTTATAATTTAATGTTCCTGCTTATTTGTTTAATTTTTTGTTATTCTAATTTTATGTTACTGTTTAATTTTCCTTTAACTTGAAAAACGTACAAATGAATGTACATACATACTTTTAATGTTTGTTTAATTTTAATAAAGTTAAATACATATGCAAACATGATGTGAAATGTAAAAACCCCGGTTATTCGACTCTTTCATTTTTGAGCCCCGTTAAATAGAAATCTCGATAAATTGGATTCCCGTCTAATTCGTAAAAAAAGTGATCCCCTTGCCATTTCAAATTATCGGGACTCGACTGTATACCTTTCTAGCGACATCTATGAACTCAGAGAGAGAGAGAGAGAGAGAGGGGCAAGCTTACGAAATACAAAAGTGCGGATCGAAGCTGATACTAGGTTACGGACCAATTCATGTGTTAAGAGCACATATCATGTTTCGGCTGCGTTTTGAAGAATCCCCTAAACTATATAGGGTGTTACCGCCTTATTCGTGGGTCCTCCAAATTTCTCACTGATCTTTAAAAAACACCAGATTTGGATTTCTTCAGCTCGGCATTTGGGAATTCAGCAAGCCGAAGGAAGGATCATTATTAAAAGCGTAAGTCTATGATTTATATAAAGACTTATTTATATATGTATATATGTAAAAACAAGCATATGTTAGACTCCCGAGCAGAAGTATCGAATAGCAGGCCCTAAGCTCCCTGAGAAGTAAAAGGACTTAGAACTCTTACTTCTGGATTTGGAGTACTTACAGACCCTAAAACTTTGGAAGATCTTCCTGCCATTCACAAAGACAAAAGTTTTAGTTCCAAACCGAACCGTTTACATTGCCTTTTATTTTTAATTTACGAATTTATTATATTTTAAACATAGTAGTAATAACTTAATTTTAAAAAATTTTAATTTAAAACAAACTGATAATAATTACAATTATACACAAATATAACTTGTACGTAGCAGCGCACAACAGCAGTCAATGAGACTATTAAGTTAATTATCAATAATTTAAATATAAGGCAGAAAAATAAGTAAGTGAAGTAAGAAGAAGAAGGAAAAAATAGTAAATTTACAATCATTTATTTCTTTCCCCTTCTTAAACTTATTCAAACTGGGCTGTTGGCCTGTAGGACGAAAACCGACGGTTGCTTTAGGTTACAACAACTCAAAACAGCTTTAAGTCCCTTCTGTTCTTTTTCCAAGCAGGAAAATATTCGCCACGCAGTCAATGTCCCAGTCAATGCTATTGCTAAAATATATTGATTATTATAAAATTCAATGTTATTGCTATTGCCGATTTTGAACTAACTGCTTCTTTAAAATTGTAAGTCCATATTTCAACGACCCCAAGGGCTTCAGTCGATTTAAATGCTGAGTGGACCCAATTAAGGCAAATGACAGAATTCCCAGATGGTAGCAGCTGAGACGACTAAAAGTTGGATAACTTTCGTCTGACTCTGTGAATGAGCTCCGTCAATAAGTTTAAACGCCTTTTTTGTTTGTAAAGATGAGTGAGGTATACATTTAATGGTCAAATAAAAAAATACGAAAATTTTCCAACCTCTTGCAGTTGTTCTCATTAGTGGTTTAAACTGTTTGAATCCATTCAGACTCACGAGGCGGAAAATGGACAAAAGCCTGATGAAAGAAAAAGTGGAAGCGGCAGGTTCGAGATCCACTCGGGTTACTGGGAACGCGAAAGGAACTCCAGGACGTGCAATTTAATTTTATAGTAAACCAAAGAAAGCGTAGCTTATATCAACCAGTTATTTGAGTCGAACAATATCAAGGCGTTTCAATTAAATACAAAGGCAATTGATGTACTGGATAAACGGGGGTGCCTTTAAATTGGATAAACAAAGCTTTTGGAAATAGAAGAGTTCTTTTTAAATGTACAAACTCAAACCGAAAACGTTAATTTGCTGGTAATACGTGAAACTAAACTCTTTTTAATTTTACTGATAACCCTCATGTGACAGTTTAACAGGTAACACAACTGCATAAGTTGACTGTCCCATTTCACTGCGTAATTGTCAATCAATCTTGACAATGAATATATAAAATTTATTTGATGTAAAATTCAAATTTTACTGAACTGACAATTCTACCAGTTACAAAGTTAATTTGAATTTGAAAGTCCTGAGGGTTAACTCGCACACCAGCAGCATTTAATTTGGTCAGGACCCCTTGCGTTTTTTATATATTTTCCCCTAGTCAGGGTCTTCATAAAAGGACATATTATTTTTACAGACTTGCCACAGAAACCAGAAGAAGATAACTTTGGGAAACAGAAGTTTGTACTTTCCAAATCATGACAGGTATAAGTTACACATTTATCATTATATCGATCAAAAAATTTTACTTAGTCGCTTTTCAATATATTTACATCTTTTAAAATGTAATGCAACGTTTAAACATTTTAGAATGTCTGCTTGAAATTGCAAATCAGACCATATCATAAAAAATTGCTTTTCAGATGCAAATTTAATATTTTAAAATGTCATAATGTTTAAAAATCTTAAGACGGTTTCCTTATGTTGGGAGAGCGTCCTTTATTTGGCCTTTAAAACGATTGACGACGATCTAAATTTAGTAGCTTTAGCTCTTATAGTCATTTAGATCTGATGTTTCACGCAGAAGGACTAATGTATTGTACATGTCTAAGTCGACTCGGCTGGTGATGCTGATCTAAAATAGATATAATTATTTTATTGGGTCGGAGATGCCTTTTTATGCCTGATACATACATGTAAATGATCGGCTGGCTTCAACCTATGTATACTACTGTTTTACCCAATTGTATAAAATCAAAAACGATAAACAATGAAGCTTCTTCAATGACTACAGATAAAAATATTTCTTTTATTTTAGCATAGATAAAGATTATATGCTGGCGTATTTTTCCCGAAATTCCCAGACACTCCCTAAACCCTCGATTTTTGTTTATTAAAAAAGTATCACAGAGGTCGGCTTCCCATCGCAATAACCATTGATACTAGTTAAACACATCATTCTTGTTTGAGTGCTCTCGTTTTGGCAAGGCCTTAAGTCATAAAGATAAAGGGGACGGATGTCACTTCTTGACCCCCCCAGGGAATCCTTTCACAGTAAAAGACCCAACAGAAATCCATTTCCTGCGACTCGTTCAACTTTTTGTTATTTTCACGCTCTGTGAACTGGCATTAGCTAAATAAGTCGCAAGCCCATTATTCGCAATTAATTTGTATAAAAGCAAAGAATGCTGCGATTACTTTGCATACTCACGGCAGTGAAATGCAGGGGAGCAAGGCCCGGGGTCGTTGGGCCGCGGATGATTAAAGAAATACCATATGCGAAGTCAAACACTCGGGGACATCAATCCCATGTGTGCATACATAATTGACGTCGAACCCGGACTTGCCTTGCTTTCCTTTAATAGTCTTCTGTGTATCCGTTTTTGTATTTTTTTAAAGCATGTCTCCCTCTTTTTCCTTGACTCCGTGGCAAAATCCATGTCACCCAGCCAGCAGAGGTAACTTGGGTGCCAATACAGATGAGACCGAGCCGAAGGGATGCTGTCGCGCATCCCTCAAAGATGTGTATACAAATGTATGTACATATGTATGTATATGAGTACTGATAAAACAAGAAGTTTAACAACAAGTTTAATAGTAGAACATTTACAAATTAATGGGGGTTTCTCCTTACTTCAAGTCTTTCTATTAATTATCTTTCTTCCTTATTTGCCTAAACATGCTTTATGATTTAGTACTTATGTATGTATATGCTTACTAACATTACAAAGACACAATAATAATTAAAATAATAAAATAATTAAAACATAATTTAAAAAAAAACATTTAAATGAGCATAAATTAAACATTTTATCAAAGAAGGAAATGCTCAAGTCACCTGCTTTGCCTTGACTCTATTAAAAAAATATAAATCAACCAAAAAAAAAGAATTTTTATTAATATCCCAGTCTTAAATAATCGTCCAAGCTTTAAGTAAGTCTGAACGAGATTCGGGAACAGAACCGGCAAGACAATATAGGGCAAAGCCATTTGGGCTGTTGACATAGTGCGCTTCAGTCAGCTCGCGGTTTTTATCGACGTCATTTTTCGATTCGATGATTAATTGAATGAAATTCAATATTCACAATTGAGTTACTGGGGCTGTGTACGTTGACGCTCAGACAAAGCCCTGAACTCGAATTTCTTGATCTGAGAGCTGCGATGCTACTGGTTTTTCTTCGCATTTATTATACCCTTGCAGGGTATTATAATTTCAGTCAGAATTTTGCAACGCAGTGAAGGAGGCACCTCCGACTATATAAAGTATATATATTCTTGATCAGGATCAACAGCCGAGTCGATCTAGCCATGTCCGTTTGTCCGTCTGTCCGTCTGTCCGTTTCTACGCAAACTATTCTCTCAGTTTTGAAGCTATCTGAATGAAACTTTGTAGTTAGCCTTCTATATACTCTCACTCGTATTAGTCATTTTGTTATACTCTACAAATTTATTAATATCAGACTACTATATCATATAGCTCCCATAGGAACTATCGAGAAATTAATACAATTAAAAATTATAATATTTTCAGTTTTCAACAGATTTTTTTATTAGTCTTAAATTTTGTGTCAAATTTTATGAAGATCGGACGACTATATCATATAGGTGCCATACAAACGATCGTTAGATGTGGATGTAAAGCTGCAAATATAATATGTACATATAGGTGAATGAAATGAAAGCAGGTATTAGTTCATTGTTTTTTAACATAAATATATAAAATTGATATTGTATGGATTCCTAGTCATCGAAGTTCTATCTGCAAGGGTATATAAACTTCGGGGAGCCGAAGTTAACTTCCTTTCTTGTTTTAACATACTTTTATTAGTTCGGGATGTATGTATGTATGTATGTAACGGAATCTTTGAACACTATTTTCAAGGGTTTCCAAATATCTGATAAACTTGAAACTTTGCATACTTCTCAAGGACCGATGACAATGCAATAATTTGATAAAAAAAATTTCATTATCCTGATTAGGATCGTCAGGATTTATAAATTCTTTTATCGATCCTCCGTAGAGGAGTAAGAGATACAGAGCTAACGCTCGATTGAGAGAGCATTAAGAATCTACCCAACAAATGATCAAGTTGCTAGACACAACGATAAAGTACTGCCGAGTTTTGAGAATCAAAGGACAGTTATTTATATGATAAAAGCACAAGACCAACTCATTGATGCTACTCGAAATGTAGGTAACAAGGAATTAGATTCTGTACCTAATGATATTAATAAGACAGGAGGTCTTCCAAATGAACTTAAAATATTCGTAGGAGCTAAAGTGATGTTAAGGTCGAACATTGACGTGTCGAAAGGTTTAGTGAAAGGCAATATGGGTTTTATCACCAAAATTTTCGCAGAGGCCAACTATACGAGGAGGAAATTGCATCAGTCCGTGTTGATTTCGGATCAGATGGTGTGCACCTGATTAAGCCGATATCGTTACAGTTTCCAGCAAAATACGGCTATGGAACTGCTGAGAGACGGATGTTGCCATTAATCCTGAATTGGGATTCGACTGTTCACAAGATGCAAGGTTTTGTAGTTGAACATGCAGTCATTTATCTAAGCTCACGCCGGTTTGCTGATGGACAAGCCTATGTAGCACTTAGCCTTGTAAGAACCTTATACGGTATTCGCATTGAAGAACTCTATTGCTCAAAGTTAACAGGAAAAACCCCATGCAACAAAGAGGCCTTAAATGAAGTAATGAGATTACGAAATAGTTCGTAAGATTAAGATTATTGATAAATCGAACTAAAATTCGAAAAAGAACTGAAAGCTAAGAAAATTAAAAAAACACGCTTTTATAGGTACCCACACTAAAAAATATAAAATAAATAATAGTTAAAAAAAAACACGCTTTTATAAATAACCGAACTAAAAAGAAGAAAATAATGTATAATTACAAACAAAATTATTAAATTCAGAGCAATAGTATAAAATTATAAACAAGATCACTAAATTCAGAGTTAAAAGAGTGAGGTGCGTGGGATATAATTAATTATATCAATCATTGTTTAACATGTATTCAGTTCGACTATTGCTGTGAATTTGTCATTTGACTGATATATGTTATATAATGCTGTCATTAAGCATAACGTTTAAATACATGCGTGACGAGATATTCTACAGCTGCACTGTTTTTGTTAATCTAATAATTTCTTGTAAATATCAGACATTTTCTTTTATCTTTTGTGTTCACAGAAATACATTTATCATTGTTTGAACAATAGTTAAACATGTACTTGGCAAAGCATTGCACAGTGAAACTGTTATTTGTAGGATTTTCCTATATTTTCATAATTCTCCCCTTACAGATAGTTGCCCTTAGAATAATAGTAAAATTGATTATAAATGCATCCCACGCTTCTAACTCTGAAATTAATGATCTATTATAATTATATACTATTGCTCTGAATTTAATAATAGTGTTGGTAATTATAAATTATTTTCTTCTTTTTAGTTCGGATACTTATAAAAGCGTGTTTTTTTTAGTTTTTTTTAACAATTATTTATTATATATATAGATATACATAACAATTCATTTGATTGCCTTCTTGGCTTATATTATATTAGTCAAAATAATTAAAATGAACAATCGAACATTACAATTATTAAATTATGATGACTATTAGATACTACCTACTCTAACCCTTTTTTTATCGCAGAATTCATTTCATGGTAAATGACAGTAATTTACAGTAATTTAAAAACAAAAACAACACAAGAGAAAAAAAATTAAAAATTTTAAGGAGACCACGGTTTAACGGTACAAAACATAAGCAATATGAGCTGTAGGGTAAAAGAAGGTTTTTAGCTGAATTTTTGGGAATGAAAAAGTTGTTCTAACTTTCAGTCTGCGTCAGTATTCCATGCCGAAATTCCCGCAATCCATACTATTTTTAATAAATACATAAATACTTTGTTTAATAAATATTCCCAAAATTAAATAATAAATAAATAAATAAAATGAACTCCTTTCTTCAAAACAATTATTTTAATCCGTTTGGTATATTAATTTCTAATGATTCAAATTTTGATAGGATCTCCATATCGTCAAATAGTCATGTATTTTCCTTTTTCCACAAGTCTCTTCCTTGATATTTCTACATTTACGCCAGTCAGTATAAATTTTTGTTCCCAGAGCCCTAGAAATCCGTAGAACATTAGTGTTAGTAGTATTTCGATGCCCAGCTGGAGCACCAGTTCGGGCAATCCGCGGATTAAAGCTTCTTCCACTTCGGTTAATAATCAATTAACTTAGGGCTTATTAAACCTATTAAACACCTCCTGAAGACATAACCCGTTTACTAAATCTAACAACCGTTGGACCTTCACCAGAAGGCTTTTATTGAAACAAATCTCTAGCTATGTATGTATGTACATATGTATGTATGTATATGTATGGATGTATATTTCTCCATATACACTGTAAGTCACGGAAAAATGCTAAAGATTACAATATTTGGTTTAGAGCACACAGGCATGTGGCAGCCGGGTTACCTGCCAGAAAAAATTAATTACCGTAAACAATAAGAGGGGAGCGAATTATACTGAATGTCTCTCTGAGACTGCCGCTTGTGGGGTCTCGCTAACCTTTTTTGAGCACTCTCATTTAATCACTGCACTATTATTAATCATTCAATTGTAATCCCCAGGCAATTATCTGAATGCGCGGTAGGGTTTTAATTAACACAAAGCATCACAGTCGCAATGAGCGGAGCCACAGACATGTGGGACGATGTGCTAATAGCCTATAGAAATTTTCTGGGGGTGGTGTTCGGGTCTGATTGAATTCCTTGGTGACTCCAGAGCGTGGTTTTCGATTAGGTAGGCCTTGTCTGCTGGCATATGTCGGATAGGAAGTGAGTGTGGCCAGACTTAAAGGATTATCCACGGCTTTCACCCGACGAAGAATCGTTAACTTAAGGTTAAGATATTCCACCAATCCGCAATTACAAAAATTAGCATAATACCCCGTTTATGGCCGATTACCAACTGAGCGATAAGACAACTCTGTAAACCCTCTTTCGCTTCCCTCGAGATTCTGTGCGTACTTAAGCGACTCTCGCAACAAAAATGGGTTCCCATGACGCCTTGTTTTGTTGATTATGTTTACTTACACATGCACACCATTACCAAGGATGAGCGTCTGGGATTCTTTGCAGGAACGTCAGACGTCAAAATGTTAATTTCCTCGTATCTGGTCCAACTTTTAAGCGAATTTCACATAAAAGTGAAAAGTTTTCACATAAACGCAAGGGACTAACGCTTAAAGATTTTCATTCACCCGCACGCATAGAGCCTGTCACACAAATTACGCCACATTTGCATATCGTTACGAGTATTTGCGGAAATATAATTGTCTGCTTGACATGCTTGCGCATGTCGCTTCACTCGAAAGCGATAGTGTTGCCCTGCCCATGTGCTCGTGTGGGTATTAAATTGAATGCAAATTAAATCAATGTCAATGGGATGTGTTCCTTTCGGCGTGGCAAAAAAGTTTTAGCTCAGCTTAGAACGCCTTAGCAGAAACAAGACCCCAATGAGCAGGCCCTTTAGCAATACTTAAGTCCTTCTCTGTGCATGAATATTATGAGTAGAGAACCAAATATGCAAGTAAAAAATGAGTTCCAAGTTGTGGTGTCGCCCAAAACAATTTTTCATTGGACAGAAACTATTAGGACTAAGCAGCAAACTAACAAACTTGGTCGTTCCCGCAGCCTGGAGCAACACATTTTATTGTTTGGAATGCACTCATAAACAAAATTCTATTTTATTTCAAACTGTGCACTCGACGCAGACAGACAGACTTTATCGGGCGGGAAAGGGCTAAGGTTCCGAGTGCTGGAGCAGACACGGTCCAAGTGGCACAGGTGATTCAGAAATAGGAATCATAGTTCAAAACTTGTGCCCTCTGTGCCCTGCCCCGCAAAAAACCCAGCAATGCTTATACCTAAATACATACATATGTACATACATACATATATGGATGGGCAAATGCAAAGTATACAGATATCAAAATTGTGGGGCAAGGCGTTGAACGAACACCGGTTATGCAACCCATTTGGACCATCGATTTTCGATTATCAGCAGGACGCTTCAGCTTCAGAGTGGCTGCAGGGAAGCTCGTACCTGTTCACATAGTTACCCCCAGACTCAATACTTTGACTTGCATGTTTTGTCGAGATAAGAGTGGTAAACTACCGGCAAATGTCCCTTTTGCAGCACCCAGCTGCGTTTTCTCACTGCAGCCGACGCACCGTCACCTACGCCCCCGAAAACTGTTATAAATTCCAAATGCATTTCGAATGCCCTTTAGGCCAGATCGAGAAGGGCAGGTAGTGTTTATGGGCCAGAACGACAATTGTTTGAATTTGGATTATTGAAAAACAGAAACAACCTAAATTAAATTTCGACTTCCCAGTTACGTGAGGGCAATACCAAATAGTCGTTAGCTGCCTCTGGGAGTAAAAGGCATTGGAAGCCCGAAGTGGAGCTCTGGGGCTCACGTGTCAAAGTGCGGAAATATCCTCAGAGGAACATGCAATAAGTTTCTGAGCTGCTCTGCTCTGTAAGTGAATTATTACAATGCCTACTGAATATCCATGCAACACAAGGAAAAAGCATAGCTTAATGATTTTTTTTTTTTCGATATTATGGCGCATAGGTTGCGTCTGTATTGAGATTCAGGCTCTAGTAGAAGGTTGCAACACCAGGGTCATCCATTGCATTGTCAGTCGACTCATCAATGTCATCCACGGCACCTGTGTAATTACGCAAAGGACGAACTCGCAATTGAAGCTCACAAATCAGCATATGCGTTCTGTAAAATACAATTTCTTGAGCGGTACGTGTCTATATACTTAGTAAAAAAAAAAATAATCAACCTTAAAATGTAAATGCTTTAATGAAACCAAATATCAAAGCTCAAATCAATACTCAATACCAGGAAATCAAGTCGAAAAACACAGCTGGGAGAATTAAAACTATTACACTCTACTGTTCTTGTATGTACAAATATGGGTAGGGGATATTTATAATACTAACCAACTGTGGATAAAACGGGCAGTACATCTCGAGTCCCAGATAGTGGATGCCCCAGTAAAACCAGAGCTACCTACCACTAGGGTTTAGATCACTTTTTTAAAGTTATAGACGTGTGGTATATGTATAATACGACGAATAATTGTTGCATATCCATCCAATTAGCTTGAAATTTGATCGATTTAATTAAAATGATTAAAACCTTCTTCTCTTCCAAAAGAGTCACAAAAAAAGTCTTCTGGAAAAGTCACGGAAAAGCCCCGGAAGTCTCGCCAGAACTTTAGAAAACTATACGTTTTTTACTTTGGCTTTTTATGGCCTTAGATGAGGAACTCATGTAAGTAGGTAGTTAATATAAAAGAAAAGTAAATAAATAACACAAAAATCTTTCAACAACAAATTGGAAGTGACACCACAGGTCGACTTGTTCAGTAAATGAAAGAATTTTGGTTGTCACTGCTACTCTTTTTTTTCAAAAGTAATCAGATTTGCTATTGAAAATTTCCTTTGCTGTCAGGAGCATTCTCAGCTTCGCAACTAAGTACCGGTACTTTATCTTAGATTCCTTAGTTTCCTTGACTTTTCGGCAAGCAGCTGGGCATGGCTAGATCGACTTGGCTGTTGAAGCTGATCAAGAATTTACATATGTATGTATAAACTAAATATGGTCGGATATGTCTCCTTCACTGTGTTGTAAACTTAAAAAATATATATTACAGGGTATAGAAATTATACCAAAAGACCATGGCGCTGGTTATCGGTGGTTGTAGCTAATTCAAAGTTGGGTCTACCAAAAGTGTTTGGTTTTGTTTTGTTTTTTTTTTTTTTTCATTTTTAATGATATCAATTAAATATACATATTTTTGCGCGCTTGGCCACTCATTAAATAATTAATTTTATTTGTTTAACTTACCCTTAATAGTCCCATTGCTGCTGAAAAAAAAAAAAATTAATAAAATAGGACACGATGTATTTTATACAAAATTTTTAAACAAAGACATCATTTGTGTCGAAACGTAATGCAAAACTTTTTCTAAGAGGCATTAGTCCATAAAATTTTAGTTATATTTCAATGTTGGCCCAGAAATCGGAGAAATTGACGTTTGAATTGTTCGACTTAAAAAGGCACTTCTGTCACTTCCGAATCGCTTGCATTTTGCAATTATCTTAAAATTAAATTAAAATACCTATACTGATCTTTCATTTAAAAAAACACTAGGCCAAAGCACTCATCTATTTGTTAAAAAAATGTCCTGCTCCATTACAATACAAATATACGAATCTTTCATTTTGCATGGGAAACATAAGTTTTGATATCAAATTCATTGCTGAGCGGACAAAATTTGAGAACATATAAAATGAACGATTATATCGGACCCAAACTGTGTATATATACATATTTTCAAGCCAAAACTGCTAAATAATATTGCAGTAGCGAAATATAAAAATAAACTTATTTGGTTCGGGCATCAAGTTACTATTCGCTCGGCCATTTCGTGGTCGTATCGAATATTAAATCAGATATATATGTACAACCATTCGGGTGGCATAAAGCCTCGCTCGTGGGACTTCATTGCCTGAGCCCCGGCCTGAACCCATGCACAAAGACAATATAATAATTGGCAGGGCAACAAAATTCCTTTGTGATGCCCATAAAAATGGAGAAGAATGGCACATTGGGATGGTATAGCAGTCCTTACCACTACGGCAAGAACGTCCAAAGTCTACGCAGACGGAATGGGCAATCGAAACGGAAGACACCATCCTCATCATTACAGCAGCAAAATTGTTTTGAAAAAGTAAATCGAAGACAAAATGACCATCAGCCGCCGGCATGACAACGCCGCCATGGCCCCAATAAGAGAGACAAATGGGCGAGAATAGAAGTAGGGGTGGAGTCACTAGAGGCGGAGTGACGATGACGGGGTTGTGGCTGGGTGGCTGGATATGATGGGTTAGCGGATTTATTTTTGGTTTTTGGGGCAAAAGTTTATTCAGCTGTGAAAAATGTCTTTAAATCGTTTGTTGTCGCTCCAATGAATGCCTGGTGAAAAGAAAATTTAACTTTGAATTTCAGTGAAGCATAAATTCCATAAACATCGCCATTAAAAAGTCCAGCATAATGCATATTAACCCACACTTAGCCGGACAAATTAGAAGCCCGTTTATTAATTCCTCGATGACTGGCATCTGACGGAGCTGTGAAGCGCTCAAATACCCACCTAAATGGGTTGAGTTTCTTGGCCCTTGGCGGGATCCCTACGATCCCCTACAGCTCAATGCGTGCGCCTAATGAGCTTCCAGGCATCAATTTAAATGCACGAGGTCAGCCCCTTTGAATCCTATTTCCGGGATAGACCAAAAAAACCGCACACTGAGCACAAAACTCTCACGCCCAGGCGAACATTTACCTGCCACGTTCCGTCCCACGACTGGCCAAGTACTCCTCAGTACTTCTCAGATGCCAACGCACGTGAGCCGCCAGTTGGCGGTTGGTGGTGCGATCCGGGCTCTGGTGCGGTGCGCCATAAGGAGTAAATTGAAAGCAAACGCAAAGCAAAGCGATTTCATTAAAGCTCTTCAAATATTAAAGCGCATTCAGTCGGCCTGTGTACGAACATAACCATACCTCATCCCCGTGCCACACGTTGCTGGAGGTGAGGGTGGCGCTTGTTTGTCCTTGTCCTTATGGGCGGCACTGTAGTCGTGTGCGTGTCTGTCGGTGCACACCATCTTTGCTGTCAACTTGGGGCGAAAGGTTCTGCGGCGCTGTTTTTCATTCCCTTTGTTGTCGCTGTAGCCATCTTTTATTTCATTCCGTCTCTTAAGTGTCAGAGCGTGGAACGGACAATATAATTTACATTCAGTATGCAAATGGACCAGCACGCACACGTGATATCACCGAGCACAGGGCTCATATATGCATACACCTAAAGAAATACAGAAGCATTGCTATCTGCCTAAATCTTCCTAAGGTGCTCACATAGCATAGGATATTATGGTCGTTCATATAGTGAGAATGCTGTGAGAATGCCCTGACATCTGAATCTCGAAAACTTTAAGCATTAGACGCCCTTATAACTTTTCAAAACAAAAAATAATTCATATTATATTATTTATCTTTAACTATAATTCAATTTATTTCAAATCATTAAAGTGCGCTTTTTTTCATGGGAATGTTTAGGCAAAAGTCTAAGGTACAAGGGATGCTTTTTTGAGTCTGCAATATTGTATATTTATAACTCAAGTTAAATTCAGATTTTTCTCGCATCTCTCAATCTAAATCGTGTTTTCATAGCTTTATTTTATTTTCATAAATATGTATATCTACCTGAACGATTTTTTCAAGTGTAAGACAAAATATCACCCTTGCGTTCGAAGTTAGCAAATGTATAATAAAATCACAAAAGTTTAAATAAGTAATTTTTGTAACAAAAAAAAACATTGAAAATATTTCAATTAATTCGCAGTTGTCGAAATGTCTTCAAGAATCACTAAATCGATATACGAAACAATATTATGTTAACTGAATGTTAACTGAACCAATAAAGCTTGTAAATATGTAAATTTAATTAAGTAAAATATAACTATTACTATATACTATACAATAACTTCAACTGCATTTATTGCAAAGCATTATTTTGATATTTAAGTAAAGCAAAAAGCAAACGCAAAACACATTGCATTGACACTTTGACATATTGCTCGAAGATCAATCAAATCTTTAAAGCATGTAAATGTAAATTGTATTTATGTAAATATAAAATATTTATATAAATAGTCTTTAATGGCTTCATTTTCGTTTATTTATGTTAAAACAATAATTTGATATTCAAGTAAACCAGTAACAAAACACCCAATGAATTGACATTTTGACATATTGCTAACAGATTATTTCTCAGATTATCACAATCAATCTTAATAAATAATAGTTTAAAAAAACTAAAAAAAAAACACGCTCTTATAAATAACCGAGCTAAAAAGAAGAAAATAATTTATCATTACAAACAAAATTATTAAATTCAGAGCAATAGTATATTATTTTAAGCAAGATCACTAAATTCAGAGTTAATAGCGTGGGGTGCGTGGGATATAATTAATTATATCAATCATTATTTTAACATGTATTGCTGTGAATTTGTCATTTGACTGATATATGTTATATAATGCTGTCATTAAGCACAACGTTTAAATACATGCGTGACGAGATACTCTACAGCTGCACTGTTTTTGTTAATCTAATAATTTTTTTGTAAATATCAAACATTTTCTTTTATATTTTATGTTCACAGAAATACATTTATCATTGTTTGAACAATAGTTAAACATGTACTTGGCAAAGCATTGCACAGTGAAACTGTTATTTGTAGGATTTTTCTATACATTCAAAATTCTCCCCTTACAGGTAGTTGCCCTTAGAATAATTGTACCATTGATTAACTCTGAATTTAGTGATCTTGTTTATAATTATATACTATTGCTCTGAATTCAATAATTTTGTTTGTAGTTATAAATTATTTTTTTCTTTTTAGTTCGGTTATTTATAAAAGCGTGTTTTTTTTTTTTTTTAACTATTATTTATTTTCTATTTTTTAGTGTGGGTACCTATAAACGCGTGTTTTTTTTTTATTTTCTAAGCTATCCGTTTTTTTTTTTCGTATTTAAGTTTGATGAATCAATAATCAATTTTTGCGGACATGTAATTATGAAATATCTTACGAACTATTTCGTAATCTCATTATTTTATTTAAGGCCTCTTTGTTGCATGGGGTTTTTCCTGTTAACTTTGAGCAATCAAGTTCTTTAATTTGAATACCGTCTAAGGTTCTTACAAGACTAAGTGCTACTTAAGATTGTCCAGCAGGCATACATACTCCTTTACGGAGAATCTATAAAAAAATAATTTTATTATATTTATTTATTTATTTATTTTCAAGTTTATCAGATATTTGGAAACCCAACGATTCAAAGATTCCGTTGCATACATATGTACATACATCCCGAACTAATAAAAGCGTATTAAATAGAACCGTTAATGAGCTGAGCTTGAATCTGGATTTATCGCACTTTTAAAGAATGTCTTGAAAACGTGATTATTTCAAAATTTTGTAATGCTTAGCGCATCGAAAAGTAGGAGCACATTATTAATATAGTTCATGGTTCTGACCATTTTTATACCCTTGCAGGGTATTATAATTTCAGTCAGAATTTTGCAACGCAGACCATATAAAGTATATATATTCTTGATCAGGATCAACAGCCGAGTCGATCTAACCATGTCTGTCTGTTCGTCTGTTCTTCTGTCCCTGTGTCCGTCTGTCCGTTTCTACGCAAACTAGTCTCTCAGTTTTAAAGCTATCTGAATTAAACTATGCGGTAGTCTTCTAGCGGAGCGTCCCGGATCGGACGACTATATCATATAGCTGACATAGAAATGATGGGAGAATTAAAAAAAATTCTAACATTTTCAGTTCAGTTCATTTCAACAGAAATTGATCAAATTGATGAGATATAGCCAGTTTATATTACTTTACAATTTTGTGTCCAATTTTATAAAAATCGGACTTCTATATCCTTAGCTCCTATAGGAACGATCGAGAAATTTGATTAAATTGAGATATAGTCATTTTAAATTACTCTACAATTTTATGAAAATCGAACTATATATCCTATAGCTCCCATAGGATCGATCGAGAAATTAATACAATTAAATATTATAACTTTTCAGTTTTCATTAGAATTTGATCAAATTTGGGATATAGCCATTATTTGCGAATATTGAATTTGTTTTTTTTTAATGAGAGATGATTGGATAGATCATTTTGATATTTGCTTTTAAATGCAGACCGTTGATCGCATAGAAAAATGGTAAATCATAAATTATTTTTAAAAAATTTGTTTTGAGAAATTTGTAATTTATTTAAATTTCAGATTTCAGACCCATCAAGCATTATGGATAATAGTTTACTATTTGGCAGAAAGCAGTATCGGTTTTTTTGTGAAGAAAATTTCCTTATAATTATATACCATTGCTCTGAATTTAATAATTTTGTTTGTAATTATAAATTATTTTTGGAAATATATATTATATTTGGAAACCTTTGAAAATAGTGTTCAAAGATTCCGTTACATACATGCATACAACTAATAAAAGCGTTTTAAAAACCAACGAAGTAATGCCTACTTCCATACAGTCGCCTATACTTATTTATGCACAGTTTTATAGTTACAGGGGTACATTCACAGTTTTGTATTTTTTTCTATGTTGGACGATCGCTCCTATGGCAAGTATATGATATAGTAGTCTGACTAAGTTTATAATACCTTAAATATATAAACGCTTGTTAAAAAATGTTTTTTTTTAAACATCTTATTTATCTACATATGTACCTTATATATCTTATATGTATATCTAATGTTCAACGATTTTTGTTTGTAATTTATATAAATTTAACAGTTTTATATTAACCAATCATTTCTATTGCAACTTTAAAATAGAGTCTGATATTGATAAAAATTTAAATATATTCATAAATTAGTAAAAATTATTGTCTCAGGTTATAAGAAAATATACATGTGTTGGAAAAAAGCGAATTTTCAATGTAATTCTTTATTCATTTTATATATGTATGTAATTAATATAACAAAACCTATATGATGTAGCTGACGAATTTTCTTAAAAGACTTATTAATCTTCAAATTAGAATTATTTTTTATATTAAATTGCAGATCGTTCCAATGGCACCAATATCATTTAGTATACTGATTTAGTCCGTTACATATAGTAATGGAAATTTAATGAGGCCTACGATTTATTAAGACAGCCCAGATAGCGGAGGGCCGAAGAGAATGAGAAAAGGAATACGAATATGGTTATATCGAACCTGCCGACTGATACATATATATATATATATGCATACTTTATAGTATCGGAAAGGATCAAATCAAATTTCAGACTTAAATCATAATACCCAGCTAGGTTCTAAACAAAAGCAAGTTTCGTTAAAAAAAAAACTGAATATGAATAAATATATATATGTTTTCTATATATATATTTTTTTTTATTATTATTAATTTTTTGTATTCAATTTATTTAAACTATTACAACCGTCCTGAATGCGCTTGCCCCTCTGACAGCGCACAATCTTTAAAACAATTTAAAAAAACAAAAGATATTTGAGAGAATAAATAAATATGTATGTATAGTACAAGCTAAACAGAAAAATGTTGTATTAAATACTGTAATATTAGGATTAATGATTTTATAAAACTTCTGTTTCCATTTTAATTTGATCATCTTTTTTTAGTGGTGTTCTTCGTTCTTATATTTAATAGGAACTGTTTATAGAAACTGAAATTTACAATTCGTCTCGACTTGTGGTGTTCTTTACAATGTACATGCATTAGCAAAAATCGTGTACATTATAACACCGGAAACTGGTGTTTTTAGTCAGGACACAAACCAACCAAAAACCTAACTTAACGAAACTATAAATTCACAATAGGGGGTGCCACGAACAATAATTTTAAAATTGTCGCTGGGTGGCGGTGATAGATGAAATATTGTAATACAGTCGAATCCCGATAATTCGTACCCCGCTAAATCGAAAATCGCGATAATTCGTAAAAAATTCTGTCCCCTTGAAAAAAACTCGTTAATTCGTAAAAATTCCATACATTTTGGTCCCCTCGTTAATTCGTAGTATTTGACGCAACGCAAAGAATATTGAACCTCTTATAAATCGTAATTTTGTTTCGAAACCTCTTATAAATCGTAATGCGATGCGAAATATTTTGACGACGTTAGATTTTGCAGACATCAGAACGGAGAAGAAATTTTATAGAATTTACAAACCAGAGCATTAATTCCTCAACTTAAACATTATTTTTCGACTCATGATGTGCCAAATAGTGTGTGACAACCTAATAGGTTTAGAAAACGCAATGAAAAAAATAAAAGAAAAAAACACGAAGCAATAAAAAATTACCAATTATTTTAAAGCTTGAAATTTCGTTTTTAATAATTTAATGTTTCTGCTTAATTTTGTTTGTTAATTTTTTGTTTAATTTTCCTTTAATTTGAAAAACGTACAAATGAATGTACATATTTATTATGTTTGTTTAATTTTAATAAAGCTAAACACATATGTAAACATTATGTGAAATGTAAGTACTCCGTTTATTCGACTCTTTCATTTTTGAGCCCCTTTAAATAGAAATCTCGATAAATCGAATTCCCGTCTAATTCGTAAAAAAAGTGATCCCCTTGCCATTTCGAATTATCGGGACTCGACTGTACTATTATATTGTAATTTTTGAAATAAAACTATACATTAAGGTAATTGAGCTTGCTCTTAAATTATTTATTAATCATGATTTCTAATTATTTATAATAAAACTTAATTAACATACAAAAAATTATGATAGTAAATTATAATCCATAAATAATAAAGAACAAAAAGGAAGGTTACTTCGCCACGTCGAAGTTTGTATACCCTTGCAGATTGAAATTCGATCATTAATAATTGACGCAATATAAATTAATAGAATTTAAATTATATTTGTGTTTAAAACAAACGAATTTTGGAGGTTAACTCTATTTTAAAAATTACAGCTTTAAGATTTTTCTCCATTCACGGGTGATCCACAAAGTCGGAAAGCATACATATGTATGTATGTATGTATGTACATATGGGCAATTCTCTGGTGTCGAATGCGACATTCGTACGCATTCAAACTAAAACAAGAAAGGAAGCTAACTTCGGCACGCCGAATATGAATAGGAATAGGAATCCACACAATATAAATTATATATATTGGTGTTAAAAAACAATGAAGTAATACCTGCTTTCATTTTATTCACCAAAGATATTATATTTGCAGTTTTACATTCACAAATTTGCATTTTTCCTCTACATCAAACGATCGTTTGTATGGCACCTATATGTTATAGTCGTCCGATTTTCATGAAATTTGACACAAAATTTAAGACTAATATAAAATGGGTATACCTTAAATTTGATGAAAATCTGTTGAAAACCGAAAAAGTTATAATTTTTAATTGTATATTGTATATATTATATTTATATTGTATATTTAATTGAGCTATATGATACAGTAGCCAGATTTTCATAAAATTTTATGCAAAATTGAAGAGTATAGTAAAATGGATATATCTCAAATTTGATCCAATTTTATTGAAAACTGAAAAAGTTAAATTTTTTTTGTTAAAATTTTTCGATCATTCCTATGGCAGCTATATGATATAGTCGTCCGATCCGGCCCGTTCCGACATACATATATACGAGAGTATATAGAAGGCTAACTACAAAGTTTCATTCAGATAGCTTCAAAACTGAGAGACTAGTTTGCGTAGAAACGGACAGAAGGACAGACGGACATGGCTAGATCAACTCGGCTGTTGATCCTGATGAAGAATATATATACTTTATATAGTCGGAGGTGCCTCCTTCAGTGCGTTGCAAACTTCTGACTGAAATTATAGTACCCTGCAAGGGTATAAAAACACATGTGCCAAGACTTTATTTTAATTTTATAAAAATTTAAACGTATAGCTCTTGGTTAGAACTATAATTGGTGCTAAGGTCGATTTTGAATAACTTATTTAATTTAAAGGCTTGCATTTTGGTTTTTTATAATTTAATGTTTCTGCTTAATTGTTTAATTTTTTGTTACTATAATTTAAAATTTTTATTAATTAATTTAATTTTAATTTTAAATTTTAATTTTATTTTTATTTATAATTATATAGTATTGCTCTGAATTTAATGATTTTGTTTGAAATTATAAATTATTTTCTTCTTTTTAGTTTGGTTATTTATAAAAGCGTGTTTTTTTAAGTTTTTTTTTTTTAACTATTATTTATTAAATCAAAAGTTGGCAGCACTGCAACTGCACAATACGAAAACTAAATTGAGATTGTATTGTATGGCAATCCCATCTTCATTGCGAGCGAACCGATCGCCCAATGTCCGGTGGTGACTGCCGTGATCCTGCTAATATCCCGCTTGCTGTTGGATAGCAGTGCACTGGTTCGTTTTTTTTTCGTACCTCCGCCAACATTCCCTTGACCTTCTGTGATCGCTCTTGCTTAGCCATTCTTTGTTACCTATCTGCTTAAAGTGGTCATGGATCCTTGTCTGGATCGCGTTTAGGGAGATCGGTAATTCGAAGTCTGAACTTAGCCTGCATTCTGCCACTAGTCGTGAGTTCGTTTTCACGGCAGCTAGGGATTTTATAGCCGCTTGGCTATCAGAGTAGATTAGCACTCTGTTGCCCCTGAGGTCCTGCCTTAAGGAAAGTTCGACAGCTTCCCTATGGCTAGTAACTCAGCCTGAAAGACCGTCGTTGAGTTAGAGAATTTGAAAGCCTTTTCAATTCCCCAATTTTCAGCGTAGATCCCAGCCCCTACGCCGCAGCTCATTTTTGAGCCATCGGTGTAGAGGGACACCTCGTTCTCTACTACTACTTTGCCCCTGCTCCAGTCTTCCCTTGATGGGTATGAGGTCGAGAATGCGTTCCTGAAGTTCATCTCCGCGATCATGTAGTCGGTCTTAACGTTTGTTTTTATGCCATTGCTCCCAAGAATCTTGCCGTGCCCGGCGCCGTATTCTCTCCAGCAATTGCTTGCCTTCAGTCTCACTGCGCTCTGTGCCGCAATGTCTTTCACGAACAGTTCTATCGGCATTATATTTAGGATAGCGTATGTTCGTATGCCAGTATTGGCCGTACCACTGAGGTGTAGAGCCATATAATTATATTAGGGTGCAGTCCCCATTTATTCCCATTAGATACTTTGCTCGCTCTGCTAGTTTCAGCTCCATGCCGTTTATACTGGGGATGTTAAAGGGTGGTATCTTCGTTCTACGTGTGACTTATGCTCTTCACACGTAGGACAAAGATACCTCCCTTCTGTCTTAGTGGGATTGATACCCGTATTGAGATCTGTCAATATGGCGTTTATATTTGTGAGCCAGAGTAGGGGCGATAGTACCCCGCCCTGAGGTGTGCCTCTCTTCACAGTCCGCGGGAGGTGAGTGCCACTCAGTTCGGCTGAGACATGTGTGACACATTAGCATGACACCGATCCACTCTCTGATGCCTCTCTCAATACCTAACAAGTTGAGGGAGCCCAGGATAGAGTCGGGGTTCACGTTATTGAACGCGCCTTCGATGTTTAGGAAGGCGGCCATCGTGTATTGTTTGTGTTGTAATGTCTTCTCGACATGATGTACAACATCGTGTAGCGCTGTTTCCGTTGACTTTCCTTTGCGGTACGCATGCTGCGCATCCGAGAGTTGATGTCCCTCTAGAGACTCCCGGATGTGGACGTTCAGAAGTCTCTCTAGTGTCTTCAGGGCGAAGGAGGTGAGACTTATCTGTCTATAATCCTTTGCTAGGATATGCCCCCATCTGCCCGGTTTCGGTATAAATATGTCTTTTGCCTCCTTCTACAGGAGTGAGATGTGCGTCAGTCTTATACAAGCTTCGTAAATGGCTTTTAGCCATTAACAAATGCTATCCTTGTCTGATTGTAGCATTGCCGGTATTAAGCCATTTGGGCCCGGTCCTTTGTACTTATCAAAAGAATCTATTGCCCACTGAATTCGCTCAGTGGTAATGATGTCTTTCGTTGGCGTGTCCATTTGAGCGTTCGTTCCCTCCTCGGGTTCCGAGCTCACTCTTAGGTTTCCTGGGAAGTGGGTGTCAACTAGTAGCTCTAGACATTCCTCAATTGTCGTCGTAGCAGAGCCGTCTGCTCTGTTGATAAAGGTAGGGCTTATGTGCCCCTTGCCGAGAATTTTGCTTACTCTCGCCGTGTTCTTTATGACTTCTAGTGACTCGCAGTAGTTTTGCCAGGACTCTTTCTTGGCCTCGTATACAGCTTTTTTGTAAGTTTTTTGTGCTTCTTTGTATGTTTCCCATTCCCGGGTTACATAGCTGTTGTTGAATGACTTTCTCGCGCTTCTTCTGAGCTCGCTTAGTCCTTTGTCCACCACGGTGGGTACTGCTTCTTCGAGAATGATAGATTACATGTCTCTTTAAAGGCGTTGTTCAGGATATTCGTGCGGTCCTCCACCTCCTTGTCGATTGCCTTTGCAGTGGATTGTGTCTTTATCCTCCTGCCGTTTACTTTAGATTGAACATTTTAGCTGAATTTGTTCCAATCCGTCTTACGGGGGTTCCTTCTTGGCAGCTGTTTATTAACTGGTGTCGTTAGTTCAAAGAAAAAATATACCTATGGTCTGAGAAGGAGTGTTCTGTCGATACCCTCCAGTTCTCGACTCAGTAATTATTGTATTCTATTTGCAAGGTGAGATCTAACACCAACCCAACTATCGCAACTTCGAAAATTTTCCGTGTTTGAAAGATGAAAGTCGGCGTATTACCCTTATTACATACCGTAACGTTCCTACAAATAATACTATCAAAGAGTGACTCACCTCTTTCGTTGGTCTCTGAACTCCCCCAGAGCGTGTGCCTCGCATTCGCATCATACCCAAGGACCAGAGTCGTCTTCATTACTTCGGCCCATTGCAGCAGCTTGATTACCGGCTCAGGCGCGGCCGGCTCGTCATGGGCCATGTATGCCAATGCTATGGTGATTCCGCTCCCATCCGCCGCCACGAATCTGCCCAATGCTAGGTCAGGTGTGTTGAGATTGGACAGAGAAAAGCATTGAATTGATTCTTTATTACTGTGCAAGCTCTCGACCTACCATTCGAGTTTGTGCACAGTAGTGTGTATCCTGGGATCCTTAGTACATGCCCGTTCCTGGTCCAAGGCTCCTGTCTCAAACCGATGTCGATATCCCTCTCCCTTAGAAGGATCGTGAGATTAGCTGAAGCGTGCGAGCTGCTCTTCAAATTAATCTGCACGATTTTCGACACCATGTTGTCCAACAGTTTGTTGGTGTCGTCGACCTCCTCCAGTATCCAGTCCAGCTCGGCCAAGAAGAACTTTATCTTGGCCTTCCTGATGCCGTACCGGACCTTGTGATCATTGTCCTCCAGCTGAGGCAGGCAGCGCTGGTTTATCCTGGGACTCAGCATCTCCTTCTCGTCCTTCGTTGGGTTCCGAAGCTCGGTTTATGTTATTCATACCAGTTCTTAAACGCCCGCTTTACTCGTCCTGGCAAGCGCAGCGGGCCAGAGGGGGTTTGGGGCTTTGAAGACAGGTCGACCGCAGCTTCGTTCCAAAGCTGCGGCAAGGCCAGTTACGACCCAGGGTTGCCTGGCCTTGGGAAGGCTCCGTACAGACACAGCTGGATTAACCCCTCAGCTGCGAACCTGGAAGTCAGTGTGCACGGGTCCCGTCCCACACCTAACTTGGGGGGAGGCTGTTTAAAGACTTGCCTAAGTCCGCCCGACTACAATTGGTCAGCATCCCCGGTCGAACCTGGACCTCGGCTTCCAGCCGCCCTCGCTTGGAGAGTCGCACTACCGATGGTGTACACAATTACGGCAGATGACACGGTCTTCCGTTGATCCCCCTGTGTACCCTATCGGCTGACGGCCCTAATATTGATAGCTTGATTAAGTTTATTTGACAAGATAAATTTAAGTGAAATTATATTTAATAGAAACCGTTTTCTTGTCCTCAGATAAATAAGTCTCGCTTTATCTCTGTAACGAATCGCTACACTCACAAAATACACACAAATACTACAGGCAAGTTGTTTGCTCGAGACCTGAGCGCACGCAAGGTAATTTTCCGGCTTCGGGTCGTCAACTACGGGAGTGATGGTCTTGCTCCGTTACATAATTATAATATAATTAAATGCGTGCAACAACAAGCTTAAGCCGGGGAAATTGGAAGGAAAATAGGCTATTCTCTCTTCGGCTCACTTGCCCTTTTCAGCAGTCCTGGCGTTCTGGAGGCTCTAGCTCAGCATTCCTATGGTCGCTCCCATCCCCAGCGCTATATATCCTGAGCGACCCCTTGACAAGTGCTACCCTACATCACAAGACAATGCTAGCTCCGGCCAATTTTAGGATTATTTTAAAACATAATAACAATTTTATTTAAAACTAAAAAAGTATAAATTCATTTCTTAAAATATGGAGTATAAATAGACAGTTAAATATAAAAAATATTAATCATACAGATAATAAATAAATAAATAATTTAAAAGAATTAAGAAAACTAAAAGGCAATTCGATTGAGGATATTATTTCATTGGCTTTAATATTTCTATTGATTGAAAATTTGTCTCTTTTTGCATATTACAAAAACAAAAAAGAAACATTGAGTGCAATTGCCTTGTGCATTGAGTGTGTCTTTTTCCTCTTCGTTTTCCACCTTCGTTTAGTTTAAAATTTTGGCTAACGACTCATTCTTTTCAGGCTTTTCTTTATTTTTTCCCCCACGCAATTTACCAGGGTTTAATTAATGTGCACTTGCTATACACACCATTTTTCATCCACATCCACCGATGAAAGCTCTTTCCTCGGAAGTGCTAGCTAAAAAGGGGGTGAAAGATGCAATGCAAAAAAAAGACCAAATACAATGGAGACGACAAATGCACCAAATCTAAAGGCCGGGGAAAATTAAAAAAAGGCGACTTTCCATTCAAATATTAGGAACACTAAACGAATTAACAATCCTCCTTGCCGCACAATAAACATACATACATATAGGTACAATATTTAAGTCTCTTTATCGCCTTTCGTTGTAGCTGTTCGCAATTAACCTAACTTATTTTTCTCATCTTATATTACACTAACTTTTCTGATCTTTTCACTCCGAGCTGGACCCAAACTTAAGTACTGACGCGAAGATTTCCCTCCTTGGCCATATTCACCCGTTGAAATAGGGCTCAATTTAACAGCGAAACGTGAGCCAGGGCGTATCGCTGCGGCGACTTCAAACGGGCGTAAAAACTGAGCGAAACTGATCGGCTTTGCCGAAATCTATGCCTCCGCGGACTCTAGCAAAAAAAGCTCAATTGCCGGTCTTATTGCCGATTGCAGCTCGCCTGCTTTTATGCTCTCTAAAGCTGTTCTCAAGTGGGGAGAAAGGTCAATTATCGCCTACATACAATTATTTAATCTGTAGCAACAACTTAAATAATACTTCCTCTTCTTGCGCAGAGCGGTGAGGGTGACGCTCGTTTCGGGATTCAGCTCCAGACGCTTTGCTGATTGATGAAGTTTGCTGCGCCGGCGTCGTTTGTGGGACTCTGCCTGCCCCTCTCCTCCCTGGGTTCGTCAAGCGGTATAAACTGCAGCCGAAAAAATCCTCAATAAGTCACTAGCTGCCTAGATTTTCCCTCTCGTGCCGCTCACCTTCTGATTGCAGCTCGGTGACCAATGAAAAAAAGTCCTCTCCTGTGCCACTTTATTTTCGACTATGAATTAGCACACCAGTTAAAAGAATGGACTTCACGCCTCAGCAGCCAAAATGGCCAATGTGAAAGTGGGAGAAAGGGGGGACCATTGACAATTGCTTCGGTTGCTTTCTCACATCAAAGAACTTCATAATATTTTTTGAAATATATACATACAACCGGGGGCAAAAATAGTTCATACAAATAAAAATTACCATTTTGTGTAATCAACTGTAGTTAATTCTGTAACTTGCTTTGTCAAAATACGATTTGTCCACGATTGACGAATCTGATCGGACTATTGCAAAAAGTTCGGGCTTGTATGGAGCGAGCGCTTCTGGTGGAGATACAATTTTATCACTTTTACCGAAATTCTATTAAAAATAAAAGAAATAAACAAACAAAATAAAAATCATTAAATTTCCATAAACTCCATAAGTTACACCACTTATTTTGCTAAACGTTTTTTTTTGTTTATTTGTACTTAGTATATTATTATATTTTCTTGTTATAAAAGATCATAAACATATTTCTTTTAAACTGACCCCTTTTTAGATTATAAGGTTAAGGTTCGTTGTCCTTTTATTAAAAGATCCGATAAAAGGAGTAGACGATTGAAAAAGTCTTTATTAGTTCCTGCTCCAGATATTTTTCTGGTATGCTGCAGACGAAGTTATTTGAAATCCTTATTTTTTGACTCATCTGCTTCCTCCGACAACTCTTCAATCGACACCAAAGTAATTAAAATTTTATTAACGGTGGCCATAAATACATTTGGAGTGCAAATGTTATTAATTTGTATGCATCAATTTTGTGTCCTGAACAGAGTCCTTGCAATTAGGATTACTGAAAAATTGTCTGGAATTGTTTCCATCATTTGATGATCTACCATCGGCTTTTCGACAAGCAATCCCATTTTTAAACGAAATTCTGTCTGTACTTTTATTTTTCTTTCAGTAACTTTTTCTTTTCCTTCATCGCGAACTTGCCAGACTTGTATATCGATTTTAAATCACAAATGAATAAAATATTCAAAAAATTTTATACATGCGTACATACATGCGTGAAGTGGAGACAATCCGAATTAAAATCGTTCCTGATTAACTTCTCTTTCTAAGCTTTCTTCAATATTGTTCATTTTTGTGGACTTCGCTTTGTTTATAAGTATATGTATATATATACATATATATGATGTTTGTGGTAAGGCATTACAAATTTTGCCATCAACCATTGTCAGTTGGAAAATTTGCTGAACATATATATGTGTATTGTTTTATTACCAAGTTATCTTTTTCGGAACCAGACTTTTTAATTTTGTCTTTACAGTTTTTTTCCTCATTGATACTCAATTCAGTTGATTCCTTTAGAAATTGAAATCGCAATATCAATTGGATGCTGGATGATGGTCGAGGGTTTTTCCAGGTAATTTTTAAGCATCTTCAGGTGTTAATAAGTCAAGCAGAACGTATGACGAACAACAAGTGGCTGTCTTCGAAATTATTGTTTTCCACTTTTCGCTTGTACTCGCTGTATCCAGAGCTTCTGTCAAAACCCCATTTACCTAGTATAAGTTACAGTGATGTTTACCCTTGCAGGGTATTATAATTTCAGTCAAAAGTTTGCAACGCAGTGAAGTGAAGTTTACATATCCTTGATCAGGATCAACAGCCGAGTCGATCTAGCCATATCCGTATGTCCGTCTACTCAAACTAGTCTCTAAATTTGGAAGTTATCTTAATGTAACTTTGCAGTTAGTCTTTTATATACTCTTTATATACCTTTATGTACAAATGTATGTCGGAAAGGGCCGGATCGGACGACTATATCATATAAGAAGAAGGAAGGATCGAAAAATTAATACAATTCAAAATTATAACTTTTTAGTTTTCAACAGATTTCTATCAAATTTGAGATATAACCCTTTCTTATAAATATAGAATTTTGATTTTAATTCTATGAAAATCAGACTACTATAATAAAGCTGACATACAAATTATCGTTAGATAATGTAAATCTGTAAATATATAGTATATATGTGATGGTGAATGATATGCATTACTTAATTGTTTTTTAACATAAATATACATAATTTAAATTGTATTAATGGCTAGTGATCGCAATTGTATCTGCAAACTTAGCTTTCTTTGTTTTTTTAATTTTGGCTTTTTATAAGTTGGCTGCACAGGTGTTCGATTTTCTTAAAAAGGTTCAGACGAAGGCTAATCAATGAGTGCAGCAATTCAAAAAACGGCGGGACTCGACTTTATAAATGGATACTTAAGATCGGTATTTCGGGTCCCAAATATGTTAAAACCCAAAATATTACATTAGTAAATAATTTCTTAGCATGTAAAAAATTTATTTTCATTTAGTTTTTTATTTACGATAATTTAGCGGATATTGAAAATTCGCTCCAAAATTGTTCTCACTACTACTGTTATTTAGATTGAAATTTGTTGTCCTGTATCCTGTAAAGAAATTTATATAGGCAAAGAATCTCTGTTAGATTTGTGTCTTTGCTAAGAATGCTTACGAACGAATTCAAGCACAGGTGGAGCTGGAGTTATGAGACAGCGTTTTATATTACATATATTTATTTTTGCTAATATCATAACTTCTCTTTTGCGGTTGGTTCGGGTATTAATAATAGCAAGTAATAAAATTATAGAAATAATTACCACGGAAAAAAATAAGTGATATATTTTTCTCTAAAAATTTTCCAATCGTTACTATGGCGTCTACATATATAATATAGTCGTCCGATGCGGCCCGTTCCGACTTGTATACGAGTGAGAGTAACAAGGCTAACTGCAACGTTTCATTCTGATAGCTTTAAAACTAAGAGACGGACACGGCTAGATCGACTCGGCTGTTGGTGCTGATCAAGAATATATACATATGTATACCTTATATGGTCGGAGGTGCCTCCTTCACTAAGTTGCAAACTTCTGACTGAAATTATAACTCCCTGCAAGGGTATAAAATACATTTTCTTTTTGAATACCATATAATAGTTTCAAAATTCTTACAATGCACATTGGTCAAAGAAACCGATCAGAAAATATTTAAATTAAATAAACACAGTTTGTCTCTAAAATGTCGTAACGATACATTAAAAAAATAAAATCAAAAGCATGAACACGTGTATTATACTAACTTGATATGAAATTATTAAAAACTAACTTGATATGTTAAACTTTTTCGTTTTTACCTGTTTTGTGTGTCTTAAATTTGTTTACCTAAACTTTTAGTTGTGTTCCCACACGATGCCCCATATGGATTTTTTATTTTTATCGGCGTTTTAGATTTTAAAATCGTTTAAGTTAGGTGCGAAGTGTTGCGGATGTAACACGACTTCTTATTTTTTCAAGGTCAAATTATGCCAGCGCGCTACAGTGGAGCCCCTGTGTCGTATTTTGTCTCTATGTGGTTGTTGTATCTTTTTGTTCGTCTACTTAAAATTATTCTAATTATTTTTCCGTTTTTTTTAATTATTGTTTTCATTCCCAAAGCAGATTCGTATCATTATGTATTTTCACGACAGAATATTTTAAATTGATGGTGCACCATCAGTTATCGAGGATGCTCAATATAATATTTAGATTGGTTACATATGCAAAAGAATTGCTGCTTTTTAGATCGGAAAAAATCATCAATTGTACAATATCAATATGATTGGCAAAATGTAATAGAGTCAATTGTCCTTAAGTCCACGAAAAAATTCATCTCAGCAAATTGCGGAAAGTGCTCATCGCGGTCGTCGAAAGGCTGATTTACAATATGATTGTTTAGTTTATAATTTTTTTATATACAATTATTTTAGTAGGTGAATAGCTTGGGGGAAGAGCATATGGAAAACTACACCGAACTTATAATCTGGGATTTTAGATAACATACCTTAAAAAAATATTTTTCATACTAATTTTGTATTTATAATCGTTTCTATAGCAGCTATACCATATAGTCGGCCTTATTTTATAACATATATTAATAATATAATTTTAATTAATTAATTTTATTATTTTTTAATATTTATTATAACAAACGTGCAATTCCGAAAATATAAGTATGTATTTTATTAGTCTTTGTCGAGGTAAACCTGCATTAATGTACACTTAAAGTCTTTAAATTAATTTATTTAACTTAGAATTTTTTTAATTTTACAGCGCAAGACGCTCGCCCTTGAAATCATCTAATATACGTCAGATTTTCCCTCAAACCCCGCATTTCGTATTAAAATTCGTAACTTAAACATCACGGAAACCTATCAAGCTTAGCGAAATCTTGGTTTTAAAATGCTGACGGCCTGGGTAATACAGCATTATAATCGAATTCCAAGGGAGACAGCCAGAGATCAAAATTTAAAGAGAGTACACCTCAAATGAGAAAGATACAAAGAGTTCCAGCGCTTCGTGATCTTATCCGACCGCAGACGAAGCCAAGGAAAAAAACTCAACTTCGTGTGTGGATTCTAAAACTATGCCTGTGGTTTGTGGACTTTGTGGTAGAGGTGGAATACAATCGATGTCAATATCGATGTTTTTTTAATATGATCACTGATCGGTGATTGTTTTGCTGACCACAACAAATCACTTCAACCAAAATGTAAATAATGTAAAATATATATTAAGTTTGCTTTGCCAAATATCTATGTATGTATAATATATAATTATAATAGGAGAATTTTAATTTAATTTTGAGCTGTCGAAGTAAAAAATTTCAGGTAAATTTAATTTCCAAAATACCTACAGAAATAATGCATCAGTTAACTGTAATATTTTCATATCATAATATATTCATTTTGATTATATTTTAATTTACAATTTTTTTCTTTTAGTTATTTTTTTCTAAGCAACATTAAATGTGGAAATAAAATTTAAGGAAAATAGAATTTTGTTTTTGTTTTATTATTTTTCTTAAAACATCGATCGCTAAAAACATCGATGTTCATGGACATCGATGTTTCACCACCTCCACTTTGTGGCTCCAAACTGAATCGCGCGAAGTTCAAAGAATTCCAGTTTTTAGTTTACAAATTTCACTCAACGAAGACGGTTGTGTCGCGGAAAAAATTGAATCTTCGTGAATTTCCAAGGAGAAAATAAGTTGTCGCGTCTGTTGTGAGCTGTAGACGTGCAACAAAACTTATAGTTTTCAGGCGGCGGAAATATCCGAAGAAACCACAAAATCTACTCCCAAAGACTAAATTAGTTATTCTACAATTAAAGTGTTGGCAAAACTGTCGTGTAACCAAGATCAACATCGACCCAAGAAAATTACTGCAGCCCACTGGGCCACCTCACTAGGTTTCTTCGGTCGGAGAGGAGATCGTGCCCATGGTGAAAAGTGCGAGGAGGAAGTCCGGAATCAGAATCCCCGACGCCATATTTGTCTTGCAACCTGATCGAAAGCCCGTGTCTGTGTTCAGCTCCAGTGTGTGCGTGTGCGCGTGTGTGTAAGATTAGAGACGTCTCCGCCAGTCCGCCGGAAGTCTTTTCATCGTAATATCGAACCTGCTAAAAAGCAGCGACTCGGGATTCACTTAATTCCGACAGAGGTCTGGATTGTAGATCGATAATTAAATTGCCCAAGTGATTGTCTAGGTGCGCGACCCCACCACCACCACTATGCACGAGTGTACGTACACCGGTGCTGGTGTAAGGCGCTAGTGTTGGTGCAAGTGCTTCAGTGTGCGAGGCAAAAAATAAACGCTTACCTAAGCGAAAAAGTTCTCTCTCGACGGCTTGAGAACCGAACCTGGCCACCGACACAGACACAGTCAAATACATACACCAGCAGCCAGACGGCGAAATACCTGTGCACACGGACGTGGATAGCACACAAAGCAAAACCAGAAAATCCACATTGTTGGGCCCGCTGCCCCCCTCGCCTCCCGCCACTCTTCACGACTAGTTTGGATTCGTGTCTGAGTTTCACCAGCTACGAAACCTTCTCTACGGCGACCGTTGCTCTGCCACTGGGTCTGCTCAGCCGGACAATGGGTGACTCCACGCCCATCTGCCGCTGCCGCGTGCTCTACCTGGGAAGCGCCGTTCCGCGCCAGAGTAAGGACGGGCTGCAGGGCATCCAGGAGCCGCTGCGCAGCCTGTATCCCTCGGAGGGGGCCGTGGGCGCCAAGGGCATTGACAGCTGGCTGAGCGTGTGGTCGAATGGCATTTTGCTGGAGAACGTTGATGAGAACCTCAAGCAAATAACGCGCTTCTTCCCGATCGAGTCGCTGCACTACTGCGCAGCCGTCCGCCAGGTGATGATCCCGGAGCGGGGAAACTCCCATCCCGAGCCCAAGTTCCTCCCGCTGGACTCGCCCTTCGCACGGGCCCCGCGAGCCCAGCATCCGCCCATATTCGCCGCCATCCTCCGTCGCACCACCGGAATCAAGGTGCTCGAGTGCCACGTCTTCATCTGCAAGCGGGAGGCGGCTGCAAACGCTCTAGTCAGGTGCTGCTTCCACGCCTACGCCGACAACTCGTACGCCCGGCAGCTGGAGACGGGCAGTGGAGGCAGCAGCGTCTATGGCACTCTGAAGAGCGCGGCTGGCAGCAAGTCCAACGGCGACCTGACCAACGTCGGGCCGTCCAACGGCGGCGGAAGCCACCATCTCGCCCTCTCCGCACAAGGGGGGTGGAGGTCGCGGGCTGGCAGCACAACGACTCTCAACAGTCTAGGGCGCGCCTCTAACGGCCACGCCCCCAACGGATCCGCTCTGGGCATGAACGGCGGCAGTTCCGGCAGCGCAGCAGAGGGATACACATCCGTCAAGAACTGTGAGTAGGCTATGTAATGTGCTTAAACGGGTTATTATTCGTCTTGATTTTAGCAATACCAGCTTTTTATAGTCTGACAATAATGTATGTGCATAACAGGGCACTATGAAAACAGATCATCGTTTTGACTAAAATAGCATTTAACTCCATTATCCAGTATCTACCCATCAAGGCTATTTTAAACATGAAATTGAACTAACTTTGGGATACCTAAGTCTGTATGCCCTTGTAGTTTGCAGTTCGATCTTGGGATCAATCATACCTATGCCAGATTGCATTCATTTTATTTTATAATACCCTACAAAGGTGTAAAGAAACTTGCAATCTTTAATATTTATTGATCAAGTATTTGTCCTGTACAATCGAACTAATCTACTAAAGGCATCATATGAATGTTAACTTGGTGTCTATTTTTGCTATCCGTGTGATCTCAGCAGTCAGACATTCGACGGAGCGAAATTAGCTGCTTGTAAAAGTGTTTGGCAAGATGGACCCTCCATGAGCGTCCGCATCAGCACACCTGCTTAGGTCAGGTACTCTCCGGTTCGGACACACCTAAGACCATAGTAAAAGAAAGAGACAAATCCCAAGAGTATTTGGGTGCAGCGCAGGTATTCAGTATTGACCATTTTACGAAAGGCCTGCAGACGTCGAACAGACGACGGCCCTACCCTAACTCGCTGGTGAAACCTTGAAGCGGACGACAATAAAGATGGCGATGGTGACGACTTCGAAGTCTCTCAGTTGAAGACATACTTTTTGCTGTTTTGCTGCGTTCCAAACACTTTCCACTCATTTAAATTTTAACGATAGAGACCGGTCAGAGCAGCGGGCAGAAGCCGAAAAGAAGCTTAAATAGCCGTTTTATGACTCGGCTGTTTTTGAGTTCCTTGGTTGTAGCGAAGTTATGATAATTACTGTGTAACTCGCCGAAGCTGAGAAAACAGCACTGTTTCGATCTCTATCTCGCCATTCAAAAATCTATATAATTTTGTTGTGTAGTTTTGCTCCGACTGAACTGCTGCCAATCCCACTCCCAAGCTGTTAATTTGCTTATATGTATATGTATATTGGATCGGCAGAGGTATGTCAGCTGGTTAGGTTATATGAGCATTCGCTGGAAAAAAGCAATAGATAAATTACGTAGTCTTTAGTTTGTCTGCCTTTAAATACTTTAATCATGCCGAAATTGAAATGCATTTTTTCAAAGACAAATCTCTCTTTTTTAAGGGACTGGGACGAAAAAACAATTTATACCATGTCCTGCTCGGAAATCTGTGTCTTTTTGGCATTTATTAAAATATATACAATTGTATATCTCTGTATAGATAATGATTTCATATCATACCTCGAGTTGCAGCCAACAAATTTAGCCAATCTTTCCCTTTGCAGGTGCCTTTTGGTATTGTAATATTTTATAAGATTTTAACATTGTAATCTTTATTCTTAAAAAAAAATATAACTCTC
Source organism: Drosophila serrata (assembly GCF_035046125.1). Taxonomy (NCBI): domain Eukaryota; kingdom Metazoa; phylum Arthropoda; class Insecta; order Diptera; family Drosophilidae; genus Drosophila; species Drosophila serrata. The sequence continues at coordinate 21,517 of NW_028256918.1, read as the reverse complement.
AAAAAGTTAATATATTTATTTTACGTGCGGCCAACTCTATTGGAAAAGCGCAACTATACGCTTGATGAGATTGTTTTATTTTTCTTTCCTAATTAATACCACTTTAGTTCATTTTAAGAGATTTTTATTTTAGCGACAGAGAGCTGTCATGAGACAGGTAGAAACCAATAACGATTTACATAATTTAAAACTAATTTGATTTCCACACATGTTTGTTCTATATTTTGCCAACAAAAAAGAATCCTCGGTTTCTTATCCTGTTTTAAATATGTTTATCCGTTTCATTTACTGATATCTGTATTGCTTTATATGTACATCGGCTCTTGGAACTATAACTACTATAAATGTTGAAATAAATCAAAACTGATTGAAGCCTCTTGGTCATTCTTCGGCCAATTACCTGTTTTTTTGCTTTGGTCACAAACCAGCCCTTCAGGCACCTACAAGATTGTCTCCCATTGACCATGAGACGGTGTGATGTACTAAGCCAAACAGTTGGAAAGGCGCTGTAAAGACTCGTTGGAGTCTGTGGTCGTGTGCAGATTACTGATGAGGTTGTAGACTTTGCGGCAAGGGAGCCGTGGTACCACTGTACTCATTATACACATGCAACTGCGCCCATCGAGTAAATATATCGGGATAAGCGCGTGAGAAAATTCGGCTGGGGCCTTCTAATTTTCTGGGGTGTTGACCCGCCGCTTTCTTATTCTACGAGCTTGGAGCGTTGGGAAGTCACCAGGCAGGTGTGAAATCGCTGGGGAAAAGAGAGAGTCGCAGAGACGCTCGCCAGAATACGTCAATGTGAGAGTGCTTGAGTGAAACTCTGCCGAGAAGCGATAATATCTTTTGTGGAACACGCTCATCTCCGACAATCCCATGGCGGTATGTGTGTAAGATTTTCTATTCATTAACATTTTTAATTTGCCTCGCGCTGTAGTCATATCCAAGATTAAGGTTGTCATTGCTCTTCGAGAAATACATTCACTTCCATTGGGATGAACCTACGGATTGCACAAAAAATTAGGGTCTACTATTTACTTAAACAAAAAGCGTAAGAATATGATGATTACACAAATGTTATATCACTCTTCAATCACTCTTCAATCACTCTTTTTATCACATACAAATATGCGATAAAAGGTTAAATATTAGACTGATTTGCAACATGCAACGCTGTTAAAAAAAGTCAGAATGGTTCTATAAAGTCTCCTTAACAAAATTCGGCTGTAAATGTATATTAAAGCTAGAGACAGAAATATACTTCTTGTAATTTGTCACTGAGTCAACTGTATTAATTCGTTTTGAAAGTTAGAAATTATATATAATATATTATTATAGCATTCCGATCTTTTAATGCCACCTTTAAATATGTATGTTGTCGGCGAAAAAAATTAAATTAACTGGAATAGAAAGGTTTATAAATAAACTAAAATTTGGCATGATCACATTTTCATGATAAAACAATAAATAAATATACGGAAACAACATTTTTTCGCAATAATTTTTTAATAAATGAATTTAAAATTATATTAAAGGGACCACTATATCTGTGAATATATATTTTTTTGACGGTTGGGAAGTGATTAATTATATTATACTACATTAAAGGAAAGTAATGCTCTTAAATTAATAAATCGCGAGCTTATGATTTTAAAAACTCAGACCCATTAATTCGTAGTTATTTAAATAATATCTTAGAAAAAAATGGAAGAGAGACACTGAAAGTTTCACTTCTGCCATGTCTAAGTTTGACACATTAATTTTGTCAAATTGCCAAGTAACCTTCCGTTTCTTTTGTGTAACTATTTCATATTCTAGAAGAAAAAAATTAAAATAATTAATAATAATTAAAATATATATTAAATCTAAATGTTAAGTCCCTTGTATTTTGCAGTTAAATCAAATTGGTGGAATTGAAAATAGGATTTTCTTTAAGTTAATGAAAACCATCGATATGAACTTTTAAAAAATTTCCACATCAATGAGTAGATGAAAATATTGTGAAACAAGAAAGGAAGCTAACTTCGGCACGCCGAAGTTTATATACCCTTGCAGATAGAACTTCTATGAATAGGAATCCATACAATATAAATTATATATATTTGTGTTAAAAAACAATGAAGTAATACCTGCTTTCATTTCATTCACCTATACATATTATATTTGCAGTTTTACATTCACAGATTTGAATTTTTTCTTTACATCCGGCCCGTTCCGACATATATACGAGTGAGAGTACATAGAAGGCTAACTACAAAGCTTCATTCAGATAGCTTCAAAACTGAGAGACTAGTTTGCGTAGAAACGGACAGACGGACAGACGGACAGAAGGACAGAAGGACAGACGGACAGACGGACAGACGGACAGACGGACATGGCTAGATCGACTCGGCTGTTGATCCTGATGAAGAATATATATACTTTATATAGTCGGAGGTGCCTCCTTCACTGCGTTGCAGACTTCTGACTGAAATTATAATACCCTGCAAGGGTATAAATATATACTGTATTAGGTTTGATTTCTACACTTTTGGAAACGTCTGACTATAATTATAATGCCCTGCAAGAAGATTACGTGCCCTATATTACTGCATGTACAATTGTATTTTCTGTTAAAAAATGGCATACTTGGAATTGTTTAGAAGTACTTGGTAGATAGTCATAGCAGTAAAGAGTACATATTGAGTTCCAAATATGATTATGCCTTCTGTGCTCTCTAAGAGCTGTAAAGCTTTATTGTACATACATCTTAATTTGATCACTGTCACGAATCGTCTGGGAAGCCTCACTGCCTTGGTTATAAGGGAGATTTCTTCTGAACCACCACCACCATTAGCATATGAATGATAATCTGCACCACACTGGAAAGTGTCCGTGAGAGTGCCCACTTGACCATGACAGAAGCCTCGAAGCATCGCAAGAGCCATTGCTGCACCAACTCTTCTCCACAGGCCGGCTTCCGCTGGGGCTGCAACATTTTGAGCGGCTATTACGATCATCGTTTGCGTCCATTTGGCAACGATCTCTTTTGCTGCTGCTGTTGCATTATTATTATGCAAAGAGGCTTCGGAGTGGCTGAGAGAAGGAAGCGAAAAGTTAGGGGAGTGGTTCCTAGGCAGTTGGAGCAAATTAACCGAAATCAAAATGCAGTTGAATAACTCGTTTGCCAACATCACTGGCAACAGCTTCATGTCGGTGAGCTACATACATTTAATATTATTGCTATTTAGTTTTTCTTGATATGTACACATCTAGTTTGCATGGTTCGAATGCAGCCAAAAGTAAGTCAAAGCTCTAATATTAATTGTTAATAATTAAATAAAAGTCAAGGAATTGTAACAAATAAGATCACTTTTTTTTAATATATGACATGTATGAAATTACTGTAAACAAGCAATGGAAATATTTATTGGTGACCAAATAATAATGATCTGCTTAGTTTTTCAACATCCTATTTTGTATACTTGTTTTATTAAAACTTGGAACTTGAATCCCGAGGATTCATACATATTTACTTGAATTGTTCATCAATGTATGTACATATATTTTTTTTGGTCTGTGTAAATTGCGATGGCAAACATGCATATGTATGTATTTATGTCATTCCTTTTGTTCAGGTAGTGTTTGCCATTCTGCATTCACTTGAAGTAAACGAATGAATACAAGAAAGGAAGCTAACTTCGGCACGCCGAAGTGTATATACCCTTGCAGATAGAACTTCGATGACAAGGAATCCATACAATATAAATTATATATATTTATGTTAAAAAACAATGAAGAAATACCTGCTTTCATTTCATTCACCTATACATATTATATTTGCAGTTTTACATTCACAGATTTGCATTTTTGCTCCACATCTAACGATCGTTTTATATGGCACCTATATGATATAGTCGTCCGATTTTCATAAAATTTGATACAAAATTTAAGACTAAAATCTGAAAACGTTATAATTTTTAATTGTATTAATTTCTCGATCGTTCCTATGTGAGCTATATGATATAGTTGTCCGATTTTCATAAAATTTTACACAAAATTGTAAAATAATATGATATGGGTATATATCAAATTTGATTATATTCTTTTAAAAATGTTATAATTTTTTTTTTTTAACATTTTCCGATCATTCCTATGGCAGCTATATGATTTAATTCGCCCGATCCGGCCCGTTCCGGCATATATACGAGTGAGAGTATATAGAAGGCTAACTACAAAGTTTCATTCAGATAGCTTCAAAACTGAGAGACTAGTTTGCGTAGAAACGGACAGAAGGACAGACGGACATGGCTAGATCGACTCGGCTGTTGATCCTGATCAAGAATATATATACTTTATATGGTCGGAGGTGTCTCCTTCACTGCGTTGCAAACTTCTGACTGATAATACATTGTAAGGGTATAAAAATGGATACTTCCGAATATCTAAGGGCGTACAAGATCCGATAAGTTGGTGTGTGCTCGAATTTATTTTGAACTCTTCTGGTGCAGGAATCATATTTAATCGCCTCAGCGCAGTACATACATAGCTGACTATCGTTGGAAACGGCTATTTGCATCCGTGCGAGTTTGATTCAGCTGTGCACCCATTCGTCTGACATTCCAATCTGGCTTGGTCGGCCTAGATTTCGTCTTGCAGTTGCACGTGCGTCCCTCCAACGCTGTAACCCGAAGCTCTGCAAACGCAGTGATCGAAACAGCAAGAAAACTTCATGCCTTACGACTGGTTTTCAGCTCTGTGTTCGTTTTCTTTAGTTCGAACCAGGGGGACGGGCAGTGCAGGGAGAAAATATTCGCAAACGCTGGGCGCAGTTTTGGTTGCTGCCACTCCTGTTTCCGACTGGCTGGAATTCGAGGGGCTCCGAAACGGCTAAATGCCAGCAGAGTGTTTTGGCAAGCGTTGGCTATGTGGTATTTCGACTCTAGTCGCCTTTCCTGTGCAACAAATTAACATCGAGTCGGCTCACGTTCATACTTATGTATCTATATACATTTGTTCATATGTATATATATATTTATACACAGCCATCTCAGGGAAGTTAGGCTTAGAAAACCATTTTCACGCACGCTTGCCCGTCCACTGTCCCTCGGCAAATGAGTGAGAGTATCAATTTTACTTTTAGCTTATGCCGACTACTCGGCTTCCGACGAATATGACGTAAGACGGCTGTTCAGAGCGAGCCCGGCTGTTAATACGTTTTCGTGGATTTGCGCCACAGAAGCAGGAAAGTTTTTAGGTAATTTAAGCTCCAGAAACAACAGCTTGAGATACAAGTGGAAGTGTAATTAGCTTTCTGCTATTTAGCCCGCTGAAATCGAAGCCAGAAGACTGGATTGGACAATTAAATGATCAGGAATCCAACTCACTTCCGCAGCAGTTTACGCAAATCGCAGCCAGTGCTCGGTAAACGTAGCGGCATGATTGCAAAATGGAAAGGCGAAACCGACTGATAAAGCTTTCATCTCACTTAAATGGTTAGCTGGTAAATCGACGACAGTTGCATCCATGTCGCGTCCGGATAATTGGGCACGCGATCACTAAGCTTATGATTGTGGCCGACATTCTGATTAATAATGGCTTAATGCTAATACTAAAATATTAGTTTTCTGGTTACTTCGCTTTCGAAAGCATGCTGATTTGTACACGTGAAGATTTAAGTCCAGTCTCCTGGCTGGAGTCTCTTGGAGTCTTGCATACGGCATTTGGCCATGGGAAACTGCCATATTGCTGTGTTGCTAATTAGGCTTCTCCTATGCAGGTTTTCCCACAAAACAGACTATTGTTCCTTTTCAACATTGGTTCGAGGAAGAGACTTGATGGCCACGAAGTTCGCTCTTATTACCCAAGACAACTGAGTCTATTGACCCCGGAGCGAAAGACAAAAAGGCCTTGCAAAAGACCAGAAGTGTAATAACAAAATAAACCATAGGATCCCAACCACAAACAAACAAAGTAAATAGAAGCATGAAGAAGATTCAAATACGGCCTCAAAAGACATTCGTCAAGTGACTCGTCGCTTCGGCTTGGCTGGCAATGTGGCCAAGAGTGGACGGAAAGTGGGGCGGGGACCCGACGATCGGGTTCGGCTCTGGGGCTGGTTGGGTTTGGTACCGGCCTGAACGGAACCAAGCCGGACAGCGGGTCAGGGGTATGGCGACAGGTGTAGCCACGCTTATGTTATTAAATTACCGTTATTTATTACGAAACCGTTGTCGCCGTGACCCAAATGCACTGCAGAACAGCGACAGCTGCTACTGGCTGTCTTATAGGTGGTGGGCCTGGTTCCGTTGGGTGAGTAGAGAAGCGGTCCAGCGGTGGACAAGTCGAACCCATTCAATCGCAATCCGGCCAGTTAATTTGAATGCCGTCGCCCGACCAGTGGTCTTGGCCCGTTTTCATTCACACAGTATAAGAGTGGATTAGACATGCTTAGTCGATGGCCAGCGCTTTGAATAATTTGTATTCGAGAGCTTGAGCTCCTTAACAACGATCGGTGACAGCGCACTATGGTCGAGTCAAAGTGATCGGCTTGGCCAAAATACTTACATACCTTCTTCGATTCAGGCTTGAAAGTTTACCAATCGTTATTTTTTAGTTAATGGAATATACTTGAAATACATCATATTAAAAATATATAGATAGATATATTGAGAAAAAAATTTTGTAACGGTCGGAAAACGTGTAGTTTTGCTTACCATTCCATAACAAAAGTATTTTAAAATCCTTAAACTTTGTCATTTTATCTAATTTGGATGACAATATTTTGTTAAATATCTATTAGGCTTAGACTTTTTATTTGAGAATATCAGTACTTATCTATTATTGAAATTCCAAATAATGTGCATTTTCTTAATATATACAAATCATTCTACAATGCCAAGTTGGCCTATTTGGACGGCACAACTTCAAATTCGAATTCATATCAAAAGTTTGAAAAAGTTTTTTTTTTTTAATTTTGTAGCATCTTGTCAGTGTGGGCATTTTTCTACTATCGAGCTCAAAAACTTAGCAGAAAATGTTCACTTTCTATTGCAGGTAATATATTAATATTCTAAAGTTGTATTTTTGTTGTAATTCTTAAATTATAATATATAAATAAATAAAATGCTATTGATGTTTAATTGCATTGATACATATGGCCAATTCAGCAAAATGTTTAACCAGGACCGAAAACTTAAATATTAATAATTATCTTATTCTTAAATCAATTTTAAATCCAAATTATTTTATGGCACATCTCATTTGCTATTTCAATGATAAAATTATGTTGAAAAGTAAAAATTGTAAATTTTAAATTTTTAGCTTACATAATTTATATCGAATATGTATACTACTTATTTTATGAAGTTATTAATGGGAAAACGTGAGTTTAAAAACACACGTTTACCTCGGAAATATCGTAGATATGCGATTTTTTACCAAATCTAGCAAGCTCACAAGCTATACACAAATTTACATACATTATGTGATCGAATATACACTCTACGTTGACGCAGAGTTTAATAGTTTTACACGTAAAATACGGGGCATCAAAAGTACTTTATATATTTAATAAGTTTACAAAACACCCATCCATATTCCAGCCCTAAAACATCTTTTTGTCTTTTCCAGTTTACGGAAGCAGTGCTGACCTCAACGTAACTGTCGACGACGGAGATGCGTCGTACAATGGAGATGAAAACCACAAAGTGTGGAACGGATCGCAGGATCAGTTGGACAGCATCGGAGCCGCCGAGAGTCCTTACGAACTGTTCTCCGGAAACACGTCCACTCTCGGGCGACCTTTAAGGGCGCGCCAAATTAGCACACCCATCGACGTGCCTCCACCCCCCATCAAGGAGGAGCGCAAGCCGAAACGGGATAAGAAGTCGGCCAAGTCTAGCAGCAGCCAGAGCCTATCCGGCACTCTCATCCGGCCGAAGCCAATGCACCCAGCAGCTCTCCATCGCTCAGGAATGCAGGGACCAGCGGGACCTGGCAGTATGATCTACGGACCTATCCCTGCTCACGGTCCGCACGCAGCCCGCTACCACACGATCAGCCATCGCGGCTTTCCGCCGGGACCGACGGGACCCCCACCTAACCACCTGGCCCATCATCCGCCTCCAAACCCGCATGCCCATGCCCACCATCAGCCGCAGTATCAGCAACAGCTTCACATGATGCACCATGCGGCACACCCACAGCTGTGTGGCATGCCGCCCTTGCAGATACCTGTGCTGATGCCGCAGCAGTACGCTACCTTGCAGCCTTCGCGCTCTTCAAGCAAAAAGAAAAAGGACAAAAAAAATGGCGGATCCGGCGGCGGAATGCCCGTTGGCATGCCCATTGTGCCACCCATCTATGCATACCATCAACAGCAGGCCATGGTATCGCCGCAGCAACTGGCCCAGTCTCTGATCGGAGAGACACGTCCGTTAGGAAATTCCAGCCGCAAACTGGCAGCGTCGATGGGTAATGGCCTAGACGACTCCGGCAACTCAGGCGCCGAGTCGCCTTCACCAGGCGGCACGGGGATCTACAAGGTAAGAGTGCTTAACTAAATGATCGGCCTTTGATTGATTTGCATTCGTGCTTTGGTGGGAAAAACTGCCTTTGTTTCGAGACGGTCTAGCCAGGTCTGTCTGTCTATTCATTCCTTTTTAATTATAAAACCGATCTTATAAGTTATAATGCGGTCAGAATTCCCTACTGAATATTTTGCTAATAAACGTCCTCGATATATATTTACAGCGAAAGGGACATCTTAACGAGCGAGCCTTTAGCTACTCCATTCGTCAGGAGCATCGCAGCCGTAGTCACGGATCCTTGGCTAGCTTGCAGTTCAACCCGCCGGACATGAAAAAGGAACGTGAGATTGCTCAGTTGGTTGCTGGTCTTGACCTTAACGACGGCGAACGGCCCATGGGCCTGAACACTTTACAACGAAAACAAGCCGCCATGTCTAATGGAGGGACACCGATTTCGGGCGGCGGGCCCGGACCGGGGCAGCATAATCACGCTCATCCCACGCACCCACATGCCATCTATGGTCCACTGGGGCCTGCCAGCAGCTTCGGAAAGCCGCGAAGATAAGAGTGGTCTATAGTGCAGATGGGTAGATCTACGTACTTTACAAATATATAGATTTACACAATGTTTAGCGATGCTGGTCAAATTAGAAAGGGGTGCGTTCAAAACAGTGATGGGAGCCTTCCTGAAAGCACCTTGAATAAACGAGTTGGCAGCCAGATTGAGAAGACCACTGCAGAACGAAGTAGCGGAGAACTGGGGGAGGATACCCACATTGAAACCAATTTTACATAAATGAATATGTGTGCCTTATTAGGTTTATACTACAAGTATATGCGCTCGCTAAAAACCATGTATCTACAGATACCATATTTTAATCAATATAATACATACTGTAGAATATTATTATAAGACTACAATGTCAATTTAGGAGGTGATCCCAAATGTTATAGATACCTTCGCATGGGAGATGGTTCTCCCGAAGAGCGGATGTATGTACATTCCGTTCAGATCAAACTTGTGTCTTAACCGGTAAGCCGGATAGCTACCCCTATTTCATACAAATACTGTATGCAATGAAATATGCACAATAAATACTTACAATAAATAACGAGGAGTACCTTATCGAATCCAGCTCTGTGGCATCCATTTCTACAACATGCCGCACCCAAAGGCAGCATTAGCATGCGTAATCTAGCCCAAGGGGAGTGCTGCCACCGGCTGTCGCCGTCGAGAACGTTTGTACGATGTCACTTATCCTTTCCTGCATACAACCTTAAAATAATAATAATAATACATTTATTGTTTGCCTTCGAATAAGCCCTTGCACTTATAAATCGTATCGCTTCTGTTGGCATTCAAGTGCGCGATGACTTTGATTGTTTTTGTGGGCGCGTGTTCTGTGACTTGATTTTTAATAGGGACGTTGCCTGGTAAATCAGAAAGTTAAAAAAAAAAATGGAATTACAAATAGTAATTCGTACAGGAAATCTAAAATAAAATGATTTTAAAATTGCTTAATGTATTCGCAAAGAAGAGGCAATAGGGTTAAGTTTAAACTAAGCAAGGCCAGGTACAATGTTCTTCAGTTTCCGAATATTGCAATTGCAATCAATGTATCGTTACGCAATACGCATATCAGGCTGCCACCCAAACCTGCGCTTGCCACTGCACAATCGGCTCCTTCTGTATGTCAGCGGCACACTGGCTTCTCAAAGCCTTATGGAAATTCCACAGTTTATGAAACGAGAAAATTCAGCATTCCGCAGCCAGTTTTACAGGTATCCAAAGACAGCATGGCCAACTGGTCAATCGAACAAGTGGCAAAACACAGGCATCAGCATTATACTGCTATACTGCCATAGTTCCGCAAATTTGGTTATACATAATCCATTATGTATAATAGTACGATATTTTAATGAATAAATAAGTAGAAGAAAGTAACTTACTAAAAACCAACAATAAAAGAGCATGTGTCCAGAAGCACTGGGTCCAGATTGTGGATCTTATCTTAGCTGGCTTTGCCGTGGAGCGGCTTACTTACTTTTTGAGCTTTTTCAGACAGTTCCCACACGCACGAGTGGCCTGCACAATCTAACTGCCACCACTGTTTGTTGACCATTGCCAACGTGTCTACAGGTAGGTATAACTTTTAAGTTTTGCGGATAATAAAACATACTGTACTAGTCAATTCCGTAGAAAATATTCTTATTATCTGTACCTTGTGTGTTTTGGTTTCACCTGTATGTTTAGATACAGATGTGAAGAGACGAACTGCGCGATTGAATTTGTGGAATGCGGACTATCCGGTCCGCAAATCGAATTCTTTGCAAAGCCAAATACCTATCTTTGAAGCGTGGCCAATATTATAAGAAGTAGGGCAATTTATACTCCAGTTCTAATTGAGGAAGACACAGAGTTCGGTAAACATGTTGTTGAGGAGGGTCCAAAGAAAGTCAATTGATGGAAAAGGAAAATGTATCAATCTGCATAATGTGTTAATGGACAGCTTATGGTGAGGCTTCCACAACACCCAGCGATGTAAGTCCCATATTATTACGGCCTGTGGACGGCCCCGTCCGCTTAATGACGATGTGCACCTCAAGTGTTCCCAATATGATCAGTATACACACATCTACATATATGCAGAATTAAATACTAATAGAACAGCATTGCTTTACACTGCGATTGTTTCTGGAACAAACATATATCGATTTATTATACAAAGCTTTTTGTATGTAATTAAATGATAAATGCTTTTTTACATGATACTAAAAAAAATTAAAATAAGATCGCCCCATTAAAGTTTGTTCAGAACATACACTGCGTTTCACTTGAATAGCACACTTTACATAGGGAATTTCAAATCTCGAAATCTTTTAAACAAAAAGAAAACTCGTTGATGTTTTTGTTTCTATTTATAGAGTAATCAATTTTAATTATAAGAAAAGTAACAAAACTTAAATTAAATTAACAATTAATAAAGGTTAACAAAAAACTTAAAAACTTCAAAAATTCCATAACAATTTTTGTTTTTTTAAGTATATTTAATGAACTTAAGTATTAGGAAATGTGTTTTTATTCAATAGTAAGTATTAATGTAAATATATATGTTAATTTAATAATGGGTCGAGCCCCCCTTATTCAATATAACCTCGTAGATCCAGTAGGACAGCGAATCATATAGACTTTTAATGTAGTCTAGGGATATTGTAGCCCAGGCCCTCTGAATGTTTGTCGTCTCAACCCTTTGAGCTACCACCGGCGGCGCCCTCTGAATGGCATCAATTAGTTCGTCTTTTGTTAAAAATTGTTTGCCAGACTCATAAACCTTTCTGACCAGCCATCCCCAACCATTTTCAATTATATTCAGATCCGGGGAGTATGGTGGCCAGTACAGAGTTTCAACATTTTTATCTTTTAAAAAAGATTTTACAACACGTGCAGTATGTATTGGGGCATTGTCGTGCTGGAATGTCCAAGGCAAATGATTGAAAAAATTTTCCAATGGTGAAAAAGCTTTTTCGAGGACGTTTAGATACGCTTTTGCGTTCATGTTTGAGGATAAGAATTGGAGTTCACAAGTCCCATAGTAAGATATGGCTCCCCAAACCATAACTCCGCCTACTCGACTATGTAAACGCTCCAATTGATGCGTCTCTTTCCTCAGATCATGAAAATAATAATTATAGCCATCTGGCCCCTCCAAATTGAACTTTTTTCGTCAGAAAAAACTACGAGCCTCCACTCGTTACACCATGACATATTGACGCGGCAAAAGGTCAACCGTGCTTCCTTTCGTTTGGGGTTAAGCGGTGGTTTTTTTTTAAGTTTCAAGCGTTTAAGATGTTTAGCTTTGGAAATAACTCGCCAAACAGTAGTTCTGCTCGCGTCAACACCTGCTTTTGCCCTTATCTTGCTCACAGAGTCATGAGAATTTGAGGCTTCCCGCAGAATTGCACGCTTGTAAGAATGTTGTCATCCGATTAGGTAGCTCTAGATGTTACAGTCTCCAAAATCGGTTGCTTTCTGCCATGTAATGTTTTTATTTTAAAATGTGTAATGAAAGAAAGGTACTTGCCAATTCATTACTATTTTGGTACCCGTAAGAAGGCTCTAAAACATAAGATATGAGTGATATGATGTAAAAAATAAAATTGGTTTTCGGCTTCCTTTTTCTTATTGCACATAAGGGAGAAAGTTTGTTTGCTTATAGACGGTTTGTGCTCAAGGAAGCCACTCTCACATGGGAGCCACTCGGGCATCCGGACATGCCATATAACACATTTTATTAATGTTGATGAAGAATGACAAGAAAAGCGCAAATACACAAATCTTTTTCGGACGAACATCCGTTCCAGAATCCACTGAAAACACTATATTTCATAGTATGCCATGGTATTGGTAATCTATGTATTTTAAGTATGTATGCATATGTATTTTAAGTAAAAATCGCATTAATGGTTATTTTGGGTCATTTGCTATGTTCAGTCCTTGTGTACATAAGTATATGTATAAGTACTTATCCAAAAAATATGCAACAAAAAATGTGCACATTTATGCACCATATATTGTAGCATATTCTTGAGATTTCTTATTTTGTTTGTCATAAGGCAAATAACTTATTATACATACATATATGTAAAGTACTTTCACAAAAATCTACCGCTTTCGCTTCTTCTTTTTCCTTGTATTATTGGCGAGACAAAAGTATTTTGACATTTCACTTAAGGTTTTTATTTTAGGCCCAAGCTATTTTTTTTATCAATTTAATTAATTATTCCACGTTTTATCTTTAAAATATTCCTAAAATACGAAGAATATACGTAAACGTATAAAATGGTAACAAAGTACAACGCAGGTATTTCAGCAGAACGCCTTAATAAATTTTATAAAATACCGAGGCACACTATTTACTACCAAATCAATATGCAAAAACCAACAAATTTAAAAAATACTACCATGGAATACTGCACTATGTATGCTCTGCTATGTATGCTATGTAAGCTGTTTCAATGTTAATAATTACCTTATTTGGCTCACCCATAACCTTTTGTTTTGCTCAAAAAATAATATATATGTATTTTAAAAGTTAAAGCTATGTTCTCAGGCCTCAATGGATTTGTGAACTGATGCAAATATATGTATTTCATGGGTCAAAATATATAAACGAATAAAATTAAATAAGAAGGGTACTTAAATAAAAGAACTGTCGATTTCCCAAAAAAGATAAAAAGTGACTGAAACCAATAAACAAGTTCCCTATGGTGGATGCACTATTATGTTTTAAGGATGTTACAGATGTAAGGGAATCAGTGGTTTGTCCCCAATCGATGGCATATGGAAATATTAACATTATCTGCACATTCTGAATACTAACCTTCACTTTAAGTGACACCCCCCCCCATTGGACAAGACTTTACGCTGAAATAATATACATATATCCCTTATAGGGTCGGAAATGACGCCTTTACAAACTTTAACTAAATGTCAAATACCCTGAAAGGGTTCAATAATAAAGAGTTTCCATACTTAAGGAGTTTTTCAAATATATACAGACATATGTACATATTTTTGGTTTATTGGTGCATTGTTTAATATGCTATAAGGTCGTAATAAATAAATTTATTTAACCATATTTTAAATATTTTGCCATTTGCTCCACATATTATGTTTTTCAAGAATAGAACAAGAGAAACTGCTTACTAATTTAATCAATCACGTCAATCAAAAGTCAAACCATAATCAAGGTAATCTTATTGAGTTGCAGGTACCCGTTAATGCTCTGTCATCGCCATGGCGGAATATTAAGCAGACGAGAGGGATGTTGAGGGAAATCCGCAAAGTCGTCAATCCTATAAAAAGGACACACGGGAAACGGTAGCTACCAGTCTGCTCAAGGCAAAGCCCAGAATGAGACTCAGGGGTTGTTCGCACTTCGCCTCGTTGGTGATTCCGCTCTGGGTGTTGTCGTTGTACTTCTTGTTGGTTGTGCCAGACGCAGCCCAGGCAACCAGTCTGGATATCGGAAAGGAAGAACGACGAGTGCAAGATCTGGAGTCAAAAATAGGAGCTGAAGCCGGTCAGTCCAGCGGTAGCATTGTGGGACTCTCGCTTTCCGGGCTTGGTAACTCACGCAACAGAATGGGCTTTGGAAACAGAGTGCCCCTGTTTTCCCGTCCACTTATACCAATCGAACTGGACCTGCTCCTGGACAATGATGACGATCGGACGAAAGCGAAACGCTTTGATGACTACGGCCATATGAGGTTCGGCAAGCGCGGAGGTGATGACCAGTTTGATGACTATGGTCACATGCGATTCGGCCGGTAATTTAATATCACGGATCAAGGTGACGATCGGGCAACCTGAGTGATGTGCTTTTGTAAATAGCTTATATGCGAATACACCAAAAATCAATGTTATCACGATAGAACGTAATAAACAAGGGCATTTCAAACAGAGCCTATTATTTATATCCTATATTCCAGGAGTATAAAGGGTGCCGTGGTCACAATTTTCATGATTTCTGCTGTTAGCTGGGAAAAACTTTGGATATCAATTCTTTTATCTTCGTTATGCCTTCCACACAGAAATAAATTCTTTAATTTTCGTTGAATTTGCAACGAACTATTTGTTTATAATCTATGTTGTAGGACACAAAAGTGGATGTAAGGTTTATTTTTTCTATCAGTCCGTCAGTTAGTCCTATAGAATAGAATATGTATAACTAAATGTAACTCGATAGCTGCGTCATCAGACAGACACCTGTTTAATTTATGTCATTAGTTTATTCATACTTTTCCTTGTGCTATACATTAAATATAGCTAATATATATTTATTTGGCATTTTTAATTTGGCTATCGGCTTAAATGTACGTTCACAATGACAGCGTGCTACGATTAAAAGGTATTGTAGATTGTTTTGAGGAGGGCATTAATTTATGCCACCTATTAAGCGAATTGATTTAGTTGTTTTAATTTGTGTGTGCTTGTGTGTGGTTTGGTTACAAAGTTTTTGTGTGTTTTTAGTTTCAACGTAAGTGAGCGAATGAATCGAGAGAATAGATAAACCAAACAGAAGAGCTGCGGCGGAAGAGCTTTCATGCCGGCTTATGAGGTGGAAAGCTTCTGCCGCAGCTGATCGCTTGTTTACAAATAATGATTTAAAACATGCTAATATTAAATCTGCTGCTTCTGCTCCCGACATGCTCCCCCGCTGGATGCGGCACGCTGCCAGATGAGGTGGTTTCCAGGGGTAGAACAGCTATTTTGCCAACAGCCCTTTTTATTAGGCCGGTGGCTGTCCGAATGACAGCGACACGGGCCACACCGTCAGCTCCATGGATAATGCTCTCCACTCTGCCAAGACGCCATTGAAGCGGAGGGATGTTGTCCTCCTTGAGCACCACAATGCTATGCGGTAGGATGTTGGGCCTTGATGCACGCCATTTCCCACGTTCTTGTAAAAGCGAGAGGTAGCTGGTACTCCACTTCCGCCAGATGATTTGCTGAATTTGGCAAACTCGTTGCCAGCGGCTCAGCCGATCGATGCTGAGGTGCGTGATGTCGGGCTCCTCGATTGTGGCGAAAGAAGACCCAATCAAAAAGTGACCAGGTGTAAGGACATCCAAATCGTTAGGGTTTTCTGAAATTGGACAGAGCGGTCGAGAGTTAAGTATCGCTGAAATTTCATAAACTAAAGTGCGAAGCTCATTGAATGAGAGAATAGTGTTGCCAACGACCCGATGAAAATGATATTTTGCAGATTTGACGGCAGCCTCCCATAGGCCGCCGAAATGAGGCGAACGAGGGGGAATAAATTGCCATTTGATCCCGATGGAAACGAAGGCCTGCTGAAGATCGCTGTTTTGAGGGTCGGCGAGAAACAGTTGCCTCAGTTCCAGCAGCTCGTTTTTGGCTCCAACGAAGTTTGTAGCGTTATCGGACCATATTGTGCCAGGCTTGCCCCTTAGGCTTATGAAGCGCTTGAGGGCAGCGATGAATGAAGCCGCAGACAAATCCTCCACCAGCTCCAAATGGCAGGCTTTAGTGGCGAAGCAAACAAATATTGCGATATAGCATTTGACGGGTGGCCGGTTTCTGACTTCAGACTTGGAGTAGAAAGGACCACAGAAATCGATTCCCACTGTGACAAATGGTCGACTTGGCTGCACGCGGTTGGATGGCAAGGGGGCCATGATGTGCTCAGCTAATTTGGGCTTTAATCGAAAGCAGCGAATGCATTTGTTGATAGTGGCGGCGACTATTTTTCGACCACCAATTGGCCAAAACCTTTGCCGTAAAGCCGCCAATAAACTCTGCGGACCTGAGTGAAGAAATTTCAAATGATAGTGAGCTATGGTTGCTGACGTGACTGGATGATCCTTGGGAAGCAAAATTGGGTGCTTTGCACCATAATCCAATAATGAATTCTGCAGCCGACCGCCAACTCGAATAAGTCCCGATTCATCGCAGATTGGATGCAGCGAGTACAGCTTGCTTTTTGAGGAAATCTGCCTTTTGGATTGCAGGGCCTTATACTCCTCAGCAAAGTTGATGAGCTGGATTCCCTTGATGAGCAGATGCGTGCCTCCCTTGATGTCGTCTACTGTAAGAGGTCCTCGCCGTCGTGGCTCATCCTTGGCTTTTAGCATTAGGAACCGATGTATGTAGCCAAAGACTCGCTGCAGCTTTCCAAAACAATTTTGAAACTTGCAGCCATACGAAATATCCTGGCTTTGCGTCAGCACCAGCGCGAGGCGGCGGCGTTCAGGCACATCTACTAGAGTAGGCGTATGAGGCGGCCAGCAAGCTTCGTCTGTCCGCAGGAATGGTGGGCCCTCACGCCACAGCGTCGAATCCAAAAGTTCGAGCGGAGTACATCCTCTGGATAATATGTCAGACGGGTTGTAGTGGGTCGATATATGATGCCAAGCCATATCCTTGGTCCTTTCTTGAATCTGCGCGATTCTGTTGGAGACAAAAATGTTAAAGTCTGATGGGGCCTGGCGAATCCAAGAGAGCACAATTGTTGAGTCAGACCAACAATGATATGTGCAAGGCTGAGAAATGGCATTAGCGATGTTGTGGATGAGTTCGGATAGCAATAGAGCTGCGCATAATTCAAGTTTGGGTATGGTTATTGTTTTAAGCGGCGAGACTCTAGACTTGGTGCCCCCTGCTTCGGAGCGCACATAAATACAGGCACCATATGCCGCCAAGCTTGCATCACAAAATCCATAAATTTCCAAAGATGAGTCAGATTGCATGATGAAGCGAGGAAATTTTAAATGGCTGACTGCCGAGATTTGCGCGGAGTGTTCCAACCATAAGGAATGCAAAGATTGTGGCAAAGTCTCATCCCAGTCGAGCTTATCTTTCCACAGGATTTGCAGGAATATTTTGAGCCTGGTTATAATGGGCGGTATAAGACCTAGGGGATCGTAGAATTTGGCTACGGCTGATAAAATAGAGCGCTTGGTAGCTGGCTTGTCTGCTACATTTCCAGAGAATCCAAAAAGCAAATTATCGGAACTTGTATCCCAGTATAGGCCAAGTGTTTTGGCGACGTCAGTCCCATCACTAAATTTGAGCATTTTCTCGCGATCAGCCTCAAGTTCTCCTTCAAGCGCTGCCGGCTCATTGGAGCACCATTTACGAATTGGAAATAGGCCTTTTGCAAGTAACGATTTAACCTGCTGCCGGATATAAACGACCTCTTCGATCGAGTCGCCTCCAGAAATAAGGTCGTCAACATAAAAGTCCCTACGCACGATCTTGGCTGCCACAGGAAAATCCTTCTCCTCATCATAGGAGAGCTGCTGCATAGCACGAATTGCTAGGAATGCAGCAGGCTTAGTGACATAAGTGACGGTGTCCAGGGTGTATATTTTAATTTCTTCGCTTGGACTATCACGCCAGAGGATGCATTGGAGCAGATTATCAGGTTCGGAGACACGCACACAGCGATACATTTTGCAGATGTCGCCGCATAGTGCCACTTTAAAGAATCTGAACCGAACCAAAGTGCTGAAGATTTTAGGCTGAATGGAGGGACCAGCAAAGAGCAACTCGTTTAAAGAGTATCCAGACGAAGACTTGGCAGAACCATCGAAGACTACCCTGAGCTTGGTAGTCGAGCTGTCCAATTTGTGAACGCAGTGGTGGGGCAAATAATATTGCGGCAAATCTGACTGCTTGCAAGAGAGCGACATATGGCCTAAATCGATATACTCCTTTATAAAGGCAATATATTGAGCCTTGAGATTAGGATTTCTAGCCAATTTGGATTCCAATGATTTGAATCGCTGCAAAGCACGATGGTATGAATCTCCTAGCATATCGAGACTAGTCTTTGCGGGCAATCGAACTGAATATTGGCCTGACTCAAGCCGAGAATAAGATTGAGCAAATAAATTCTCGCACAAGGCATTCTCATCAGTTGGAGCAGATGACGATCCACAATAGCTGTCAATTTCCCAAAACCGTTTGACAAGGTCCGGCAACGATTCAGGTTCCAATTGTACATCGTGCTCAACTGACAATGCGGGAAGAGAAGAGTGTTTATGGGCCGGCGAAGATATGCCACCGGATACTACCCAACCCAATCTAGTTTTTTGCAAGGAGGGAAGGTGATCGGCCAGCCGTATCTGCCCAACGCAAAGCAGGTCGAAGAAGATTCCAGCTCCTATAAGAATGTCAATCCTTTGACTTTTATGAAAGAGCGGATCGGCGAGGAATAAATTGCTGGGGATGTTCCATTCTGAAGAGTTTAGGTCGAAATGCGGCTGATAATTTGTGATGGTGCTAGTCATTATTGCAGCGAATGATGTTCGGTAACCTTTGTTGCGAGATTGTACAATAATATCTACCGCCTTATCAGCCATGAGTGAAGACTCTCCTATACCTGAGATGCATGTATTTGAGCGACGAGTTGACAGTTGCAATTGATGAGCGAGTCGAGAAGTAATGAAGTTAATTTGCGATGCAGAGTCGAGCAAGGCTCTGCAGGGCACCATTATGCCGGAACGATTTCGGACATATATGATGGCAGTGGCAAGAAGCACATAATCAGATTGATGATCTACCGAGGCTTTAGGTGGGGGTGAATTTGGCGAAGCAGAAATGAGCGAGGCACTATTTTGAGGAGCAGAAGTGGATGTGGGCTGCGAGGGTGATGAAGCAGGATTTGACTCCAAATGTAGCAATGTATGATGCTTAGAGCGACAATGCCTGCAGTTCCCAGCTTTGCACTGCTGCAGGCTGTGGCCTTTACGCAGGCAATTTAGGCAAAGATGTAGCCTTTTTGCTTCTTTGTAGCGTAGTGTGGGACTCAAGGCAATAAATTGTGGACATTTCGAAATAAAGTGATCCTTAGAATCACACAAAATACATTCTGAGGTGTAGGATGATGCGGTGCAAGCGTTTTGGACATTTTTATTTATAGTTTTTCCCACCTGGTTGCTAGGTGTGTGGGTTACCATAGCATTTTCAATGTTTTCCATCATCCGACATCTCTTCTCCAAAAAGGCAGCCATATCCGTCCATTTTAGCAGCTTATTGGTAGGCAATCCCTCTTCCCACTTCTCCTGGGTATGCTGATCCAGTTTGGAGGACACCAGGGATATGAGCATTCCATCCGCAATCTCCTGAGTGGTTGCCATTGTGTTAAGGGCTCGCAGATGAGAGTTGATGCCGTCGCTCAATTGCCACAAACTCCTTGCCGACCCTTTCACCACACTAGAAAGCCTGAAAATAGATCGTATGTGCCCCTGAAAATGCAAAAGTTTGTTATCAAACCTAGCAGTCAATAGGTCGACTGCCTTCTCATAATTGGCCTCTGTTGGCTCCAGCGAGCGAATTGTGTCTAACGCGGGGCCATCCAAACAGGAGTGTAGATGCTGGAATTTTTCCAAATTGGTCAGGTCCTCGTTGTTGCCGATGACTGTAGTGTACATAGCGTAGAAATCTGGCCAGTCCATATAAGCGCCTCCAAATCGTGGCAGCTTAAACTCAGGCAGCCTAGTGGCCCGGACACCAGCCCTGGAGGTTGAAGCCTGCTCGATGTTGAAATTTGGGAGTGCAGTCGAATTTATCACTGACACTCGGCGGAGTTTTGCTAGTTCGCGAGATATTTTGGATTTCACCGCACAATAAATGTTTAGAAATTTTGCACGCACATCACTAGCCAGCTCTAGTAGATTGAGCCTTTCGACAGCTGTTTGAGACTTATCAAAATTATCTTGCATTTTTTCAATAAGCTCAAGCCTGACTTGAAGGTCGGCCTCATCAAAATGAGACGCCTCTTCTGAACCGAAAAAGTCATTTAAAGCCACTAGCTGTCGAAAAACCGAGTCCGCTTTGGCTTTATAAAAGTCAAAATCACTATTGGCCCCGGATGGGAACGCAGTAACCGAATCATTCTCTGCCATTTTATTTTCAAAAAGAGTATTCAAATGTCACCTTGGGTTTGCGACCGATGCAGCTGTACCAAACGCAGAGAAAAGAGAACGAAAGAATAGCGGAGCCAAGCTTGGCGTTCACTGACCGTGAGCTTACGGTTCTATCGGACCACCAAAACCAACAGCACAAACACAATTTGCACGAAAAGTATATAAAAGGGCTGCAACTACATATATGCTAGTGCACAAATATATAAAGAGATGCTATGTACTCGAATGTACCGATAAAGTTCAATAGCGATGCAACGATATGCAATTGTATTGTGTGAGCATACGAACTATGTATATATAAGCACTTTTCACCTTTTATTTTAACGAAAACGATTTTTTACGCGATCACGTCGGGGTCACCAAATGTTTTGAGGAGGGCATTAATTTATACCACCTATTAAGCGAATTGATTTAGCGAGGGGTTTGTTTTGTGTTGGCGTAAAATTAGTTATGTTTTAATTTGTGTGTGCTTGTGTGTGGTTTGGTTACAAAGTTTTTGTGTGTTTTTAGTTTCAACGTAAGTGAGCGAATGAATCGAGAGAATAGATAAA